>NW_024884833.1:8962529-9020552 GCF_019232065.1 Centrocercus urophasianus | reverse complement strand
AAAAAAAAAAAAAAAAAAAAAAAAAAAAAAAAAAAAAAAAAATCCTATAAGAGTCAACTACTTTATATGTTTTTAACCTCAGATATATTCATTGCATGATTTGATACCTTTAAAGTATGTTTGCCATTGATTTTGTTCTTTTTATATTTTAGAAGGCACTTACAAACCATTTGTGATTCACACTGACTTTGAGAATGGCTACTTGGTCAGGATAAATGTACTGCCTTTATATTCGATTAACAGTGTGCAGATAATAATATCTATACAGAAAGATAGGTAGATAGTTAGAAAGATGGATAATAGTCTATTTCATATTTTGTGATTGGGGCCTAACTGAATATGCGCTGCAGTAGTTCATTTTCTGTTTCCATCTTTTGAGCACCAAAGCACAAGTTTGCTGATTTTTAGGTTTCCCCAGAAAATGCTTTAAAGAGCTGGACTCAAAAATTTTAAAGTTCTCCAGTTGTTTGAATATATTATATTCAAAGTATATTTGGTTATACTCAGGGTAATCATTTGTTATTATGTCTGCAGAAATTTTTTCATGCATCTGAATAATATACCATCTGTTTTTTAGATGGCATACATGGCCTTTCTTGTGCTCTTTACTTACACTGTGTTGGTGAAGATGGAACCAAGACCGAGTGTGCAGGAGTGGCTTGTTATTATTTATGTTTTCAGCACTGCCATTGAAAAAATCAGAGAGGTAAGCTTTTCCTTTCACACTTCCCTTACAATAAAGATATATTATAAACAACAAAATACAACTGACTGGAGAATGCCAAACCTTGAATTTTCCATTGGAGGGAATTTAGTGGAAGAAAGAATTGCATAGGGCAATTTTATTTCTGTGATTTTTTAAAATATGAAGATCTTTACTTGGGCTTATAAAATAAATCTTAAAGGTTGTCCTTGAATCTCTTTTTTTTCTGGGTAAGCCACTGTTATTGTACAGCTTTTTTGAAAATAATTGTGCAAAATTGGGATTTTGAGCCCCAGTGTAGAGAACTAAGCTGTTGGATTTCCTATAATGAATATGAAGTTTGTCTGAAGATATCACTTTGAATGTGTTATCAATGTAATATTTAGAGTAACCTAAGGCTTTCTACCAAGTCAAACTGGTTTGCATGCATCAGTATAGGTTGGGGGCTGATATGCTGGAAAGGAGCTCTGTGGAGAAGGACCTAAGTGTCCTGATGGAAAACAGGCTGTCCAGGAGTCAGCAGTGTCCCTTGTGGACAAGAAGACCAGTGGTATCCTGGGTGCATTATGAAAAGTGTGGCAGCCTATTGAGGAAGGTTATTCATCTCTTATGCTCTGCTGTGTTGAGGCCACGTTTGGAGTACTGTGCCCAAGCTCCCTAGTTGAGGAAAGACAGGGAACTACTGGAGAGAGTCCAGTGGAGCAGTGTAAAGATTTTTAGAGGCCTGGAGCATATGAGGAAAGGATAAGGGATGTGGGACTGTTTAGCTTGAAGAAGGGACTGAGAGGGAATCTTATCAAGAGGATGGGGCCATGCTCTTTCTGATGGTGCCCAGCAACAGAGGCGATGAGCACAGAATCACAGAATCACAGAATTGTAGGGGTTGGAAGGAACCTCCAGAGATCATCGAGTCCAACCCCCCTGCCAAAGCAGGTTCCCTACACCACGTCACACAAGTAGGCATCCAGGCAGGTCTTGAACATCTCCAGAGAAGGAGACTCCACAACCTCCCTGGGCAGCCTGTTCCAGTGCTCCATCACCTCACTGTAAAGAAGTTCTTGCACATATTTGTGCAGAACTTCCTATGCTGCAGTTTCTGGCCGTTTCCCCTTGTCCTGTCTCCATTCACCACTGAAAAGAGTCCAGCCTCACCATTCTGCCCCCCACACCTTAGATACTTATAGACCTAGATCAGGTCCCCTCTCAGTCTTGTTTTCTCAAGGCTGAACAGACCCAGTTCACTCAGCCTTTCTTCATAGGAGAGATGCTCCAGGCCCTTCACCATCTTTGTGGCCCTCCGCTGGACTCTCCAAGAGGTCCCTGTCCTTTTTGTACTGAGGAGCCCAGAACTGGACGCAGTACTCCAGATGAGGCCTCACCAGGGCAGAGTAGAGGGGGAGGATCACCTCCCTCGACCTGCTGGCCATGCTCTCTTCAACGCACTCCAGCATATCATTGTTCTTCTTGGCCACAAAGGCACACTGCTGGCTCATGGCCAACCTGTCATCCACCAGGACACCCAGGTCCCTCTCTGCAGAGCTCCTCTCCAGCAGGAGATTGGAACACAGGAAGCTTCATCTGAAGATGAGAAAGAACTTTAATTTCTGGATGACAGAGCACTGAAACAAGCTTCTCAGAGTATATGAGAATATTTAAGTAGTATACGAGCATATTTTAGTATGGGAATAGCATAGAATTTTTATGGCTGCCTGAGAAAAAATTGAAAAAAACTGTACAAGGATTGTATAAGTGGAAAAAAAATAAAAGAGAATATGAAATAAATGGGGGGAAAAAAAAGAGAATATGAAATCTATGAAAAAGAGAATATGAATACCAAAGTCAAGAACTTTGAAGATCACTGTTGTGTTGTTGCACTGTGCTGATAGGCGGAAGTAGAAGCACCAGGTCTTCTTTCTTGAATTAACATTCATTGAAGACTTTGGAATTCATTTTTTCCTGATTTCCTTTGTCTGTGTACTAGTTCTGGCCAACTATCAAAGACTATATAGGATGATGTGTCTAACATCCATCAGATTAACTGCTGAGGGTCTGATTAGATGTAACTACAAGCCTTTATTTCTCTAGTTTGTATCAAATAATGGTTAAAGCCTTAAATCCTGATTCTTCAACTAGTTTCTCATGAGAATTTCTCCAGCTGAATTGAGTAGGATCATTTGCTTACGTGAATGTTCAAATGTATAAATTACTGCAGGATAAGGGCATAATGTTTAAAAATCTTTCTTTCACTTGGTACTTATCAGTATGACCTTACGTAGCACTACATTACTGGTCTCATTCATGCATTGTGCAAAGATTTTATTTACAGCCTCCCAAAGATTCCACTTCACACATTTGCTCAGTGAAGCCTAAAATCCCTTTGGGGCACCTCACAGTTCAAGGAGCAAACATTTCATTCTTTACCTTGCTAGTTGCCAGCACTCTTTTTTTTAAATGTGTCCTTGGTGTAATGCAAGGGTTTTGCTTTGCATTTTTGGTCTGAAAAAAGAGGACTTAATTTTTTTTCCATTGAGGTTAGGTTGATATTTTTCCATGATTGTGGGCTTTGGAAAGGTCTTTTGCAGGTCATAACCATTCCTCAAGAAAATACTAATTAATTTATAATGATAAATATGCATAACCATTCTCTACTCCTTGCTGTTTTCTACTGAGGAACACACTTTTCAGTGTCTGGGTACAGGCTTAGAACTTGCTATTCCAAGATTATCTATCTTATTTGTCTTGTCATATTTGAGTTATATGATACTACAGATTAAATCTAAACCTCAGTGAAGATTGAATTGCAGTATGTTGTTTGTGGGTCTGCAAAAAAATAGAGAAAAGAGGGGAAAAAAAAGGTAGGTTTTCAAACATCATAAAGCAGTTCAGACAGAGAAAGTTAAAGAATGTGATTTTCATGGATTTCTTTTCTACCCATTCTACCACATTCTGTTCAGGTGTTTATCTCAGAACCTGGAAAATTCCGCCAGAAAGTGAAGGTGTGGATTTATGAATACTGGAATTTTACTGATTCGTTAGCTATCATCCTGTTTATGATTGGTTTTGGCTTGCGCTGGTCTGAGCCCCCTGTTCAAACAGTAGGGCGGCTACTTTACTGCTTGGATATAATATTTTGGTATGCCCGGCTCCTTGATCTTTTTGCTGTGAATCAGCATGCTGGCCCATATCTGACAATGATTGGGAAAATGGTAAGTATTATACTGTCCAACAATTTTATTGCACTCATGACATCTACTGAGATATCTGTGAAGGTCAGCAGTGACAGAAAAGAGCAGTGGTCAAAGGAGATGTTACCTAATAACTTACAGTGAATGCATTACCTGAAACTACCATGATTTTTTCTGTTTGTGACTTGACAGTCAGATTTCCTTTATTCACAGAAGCCTTTTTCACTTAGTTCCTTAGAGAAGGGTTGTATCTGAGTTGAGTTTCTGATCCAGCCTGATAGTAGGAGGAAGAAAAATCACCATGTCTTGCAGATAGGCTCATTACTATAGATAATTCCCCTGGCTCTTGGAAACTGCCTCATTATTATTTTACATTTTGATTCAAATAATTATACTCCATTTTTAGTTGGCAAAATTTCTCTGAGATCAAAGTTAATTTTTTTTTCTCTTTTGGTATCTGAACTGCTGCTGAACTGTTGACTAGTCTTGAGGGACATATACAGATTCCCACTGTAATTTCCCTCGGATCTTGGGAGCTATCTTATTAATACTTTTATATTCTGTCTTGCATAGTAATTCTGATTCAGTGTTAGAAGGCAAAATCATTTTAGCTGCTGTTCCTCACTTTCAATTTGGAAAAAGATACCATGGATGAAAAGCACCATCACAAGGCCTCTGCAATTTTCAGATCTTATTTAAGATCTTAAAGATTTGAGCAGCAAGTAGGACCTGTGGTCTTTTTAGTCCAGAAAGATTTTAACCTCTAGAAAATGTTTTTATTTCCTCCAGTGTATTAGATTGTTGACCTTGTTTTTGTATTCCTATTTGTAAAAGCAGTAACTGATTATCTTCTTTAAAATGTATTTGCATGTATGTATGTGTAAAAAATTACATATAATTAATACAGTTAATTCTTCAATGCCTAGACAGCAAACATGTTCTATATTGTGATTATGATGGCCATAGTTCTGCTGAGTTTTGGTGTCTCACGAAAGGCAATCCTTTCACCAGAAGAACTTCCTTCTTGGTCTCTGGCACGAGATATTATATTTCAGCCCTACTGGATGATGTTTGGTGAGGTCTATGCTGGAGAAATAGATGGTAGGTAGTTTAAATGTTCGCTTCGGACTGATAAGTTCTGACCTCACATTGGATTTCTTCTTTTTCAAAAACTTTTGAGTCCAAAATACAAATAGCCTTAATTTGTACAATTGCATGATTACGGATGAAAATATTTGTTTATTTGTATAAAATGAAGATTAAACTTTAAATCTTTCAAATTTAACTTTTGAAATGAAGCATATTACAAGGCTCAGAGCAGAGCACTTAAGGACTAATAATAAGCTAAATCTTGATGAGAGTATTTGGCGGTTATATGAGCTTGTGACAGGACAGTTAAAAGCTAGTGATCTTTCAGAGAAAAGATAGCAAAGTTGCTGTAATGGGAGGTAGAATAAGGGGAAAGAAAAAAGGAAGGAGAACAGTGGAAAATGTTTTTTCACCATGGTGAGGTACCTGGCATCCTTCTTAAGCAGATCAAGGAGTTAAGCATAAAAATAAATAGATTAAATGAATAGGAAAGATGTTGCGTTCTTGATTATGACATTGACCTTGATTCAATAAGGCAGAAGAATCTGTCACTCCAGTAATTTTTCATTATAATAGATAGAAAGCCTCTGATGCTACTACTATGTCTTTGAAATAAAAAAGAAAGTATGCATATAGTAATAGATATTTAGGATATATAGTTCAGCTTAGGCCTATTTCTTTTAAATAATTAAGGAAGTAACATCTGTTATCATTGCTGAAATTGTCACATGACAGATATGTGTCTTGGTTGTATAAATCAAAATACTTTTAATAAAAGTGCTGCACTAATTTTCACTATTTATTTCATTTAATCACTTAGTAATGCTACGCTTTTTGAAGTTTGAAACTTCAGAGATGATTTCTCTAATGAACCTGTATGCTGTAAAGTATCTCCTGAGTTTAGGGCTGGTGTGTTATAAATGTGTTTTTAACTTTGTCAGAGGTCACTTTGATTAAAAAATTCCAAACATTGGAAAACTTTTATTTTGACAGTTGGAAAAAAAAAAATCAGGAGGGATCTCTTAGTTTCTGTGATACATCAAAAATATCCATTGCCACGTGTACATTTGCACACGAATTAATTTGGTTTTACTGAGGCTATAAAGGATTAATACTTCAGTAATGATAAAACAGTCTTGCAGCTGTATTTTTTCCACATAGTCACTGAAAGCTTTGTGACTTGCTTTAAAGATTAGTTGCTTTAAGGATCACTTTCAGTTTACGTGTTTACCATCTCTCAAATGTATTGCAGTTACACTATCTTTCCCCTTATCAGAATGTTGTGATATCTGGTATAATAACTGATATTTATGAAATGGTGCCTAGAACTTCTAAATTGCAGCATAAGCTATGAGGGAGTAGGATCATGAAGAGGTCTCCTATCTTCCTTACGTGGAGGTAGGCTTTTGACTACCTACATTTGTGGAAGTTACCAAGGACAAGTTGGTTTTTGCTAAGGCAAAGGAGCAGCATATGTCCTTGCTGTGCTCTGCTTTGATTTTCTTGCTAATGCTGTATGTCTTTCCCTTCCAGTCTGTGAAACCAATGAAGACTGTCCTCCTGGCTCCTTCCTCACACCATTCCTCCAAGCTGTCTACCTCTTTGTGCAGTACATCATCATGGTCAACTTACTCATTGCTTTCTTTAAGTAAGTACCATGTTATATTACTGAAAACACAAAACAAAACAACAACAACAAAAAACAACAACAAATCCCACCCCAACCATCCAAAGACAAATAATAGACATTCTGCCAACACTTCTGTGTTGATTGTTTTATGGTTTGAACAGAATCTGACAGTGGACAACTCTTCTTGGCAAATAAGCAACTTTAATTCAGCTCTAAAATAATTTGTCCTTTGTTCTTAGAAATTGTATTTGTTGCACTGACAGCCTATATAATGTTCATCACAAGGTAGCACAAGATGTAAATTAGCAGGTAATAAGTGAAGGGAGTAACAACTTTGGAGGAGCACGCTCTTCCTTTTTGAAATTTGAAAATTCCTGTTGTTCCATGCAATTTTCTGTGGTCTAGAATTGAAATCTAACCATAGTGTATTGAACTATCTGTGTTTTAATATCTGCTGCCAGAGTAGGAGGCTTTTACTAATGTCTTTATAATGATTCTAACCTTTTGAGTTTTAGCAAGGAAACCATTGAAGTGATTCAAGTTCTGTGTCAATATTAGTAAAGAACAGTGTAACCCAAGTAGTTAATTTTCTAGAATTATAGCATTTTTGGGGAAGTCAGCTGTAGGTTGAAAAAATTTCTAAGCTAGAAATGTAGTGATTAATATTCAGGAAAATGGAATGATCAGAACTCATTCTATTCCCACATCCAATTAGAAATCCCTTTCTTGAAATTGTAGCAAGGCATTAATTTTTTTCTTTAATACACTGATGTGGAATTGTAATTTGAATTATTTCTAGATTTAAACCTTTAGCAATGATGATATGTTAAAACTTCTGCTTAGTGATTTGATTGTTCCAGAAGTGGGACCAAAAATGAGTATGAGCAATATATTTAATTATGCTCCCAAAAGCAAAGCTGATGTTTTTGTGAAAATATGTTGAGTGTTTAGTTTGTCTGTGCAACTGAAACTGAAGTGCCAGAGGCCATGAAGTTGTTTTCCTTTACTTGGATCAGTCATAGTGCAGAGAATGCTGTATATGACAGAAGAGCCATATTTAGTAATACCACTACTCCAAAGAGTAACCCACAGAAGAATTGCTTATGTAGCTGCCTCTAAAAGCACATATTTTGCTGTAGGAGTAGTGCCCCAAAAAGGCAGTAGAAATGTTGTTAACACTTTTCCCTTAGCTTGATTCGTGTACTTAATCCAGTCCAAAGAGGCAGACAGTGTTGAATTCCCACAAAGGCTATGTATTACAGTTTAAATAATCTGGTTGAGATTTCAAAGACACTTTAGGGATGTTTTTTTGCCCAGTCCCATTAATGTAAATGGGAATTGGATCTCCCAGTTTGTTAGGCAGCTTTGAAGATCTCATTCTCTGTGCTGTAGCTGCAGGCACATGCTGCTGCTTTGTTAAATGAAAGTTGTTAAGCTGATTTAACTTCACTGGAGGAATGGGACTTTTGTGTCACATCAGATCTTTAGGCAGGCATCTTGTGCTGTATTCAGAAGAGTCCTCACAGGAATGTTTTACCTTCTTATCCCTTTATGTCTTCTCAGTAATGTTTATTATGATTTGAAATCCATATCGAACAAGCTCTGGAAGTACAACCGGTACCGCTACATTATGACCTATCATGAGAAGCCGTGGCTGCCTCCACCTTTCATTCTCCTGAGCTACATTGGACTTCTGATAAACCGCATCTTCCGCCATCAACCCTCAAATGAGTCTGATCAAGAAGAAGGTGACGTTGGACTGAGTAAGCAGAGCTAATCAAAGGGCCAGCAGAAATAGCTTATGAAGAATATTTTGCCAGTCTCAAATCTCTTTGTAGCTCAGTTTTTCAAGAAAGAGATTTTCCAGGCCAGCAGCTGTTTTCATTTGCAAGCCAGAATTTAGTGTACCTGTGAGACAGCTTATAGGAAAAGAAGTGACTAGGGGAATGTGTTGCTTTTTATTTGGCTTTTGCTTTCCTCACTTTTTGTGCATTGGTTAAGATGTAGTGTAGATAGTAACAGTGAAGAACTTAGTCAGGCTCTGACTCTGAGTTTTAACTTTCATTGTGCTCAGTCATAGCTATTTTCATTGCAGCTGGCCTATAACTGGCAAGATGTTGTAGACTTATCCTTCTGAAACGACACAGATATATCACAACTCAGACGTGAAATAACATGATGCTGACTTTTTCAGTAGTATAGAATGACCCCATTTTTAAGAAACAATACTGGAAGCCTACATTTTTGCACATTTATCCTAAGAAGACTATCAATTCCTTTTTAACTGCCCAAAGTTACAAATGCTTTTGATTACTTTGTATTTTTTTTCTGATAACATTCAATGACTTCTTCCCCATGTATCCTCCTACCATTAAGTTTTTACACTTTCTTTTTCTGGAGCTTAGATAGCTGGGGTTTGTGGTTCATAAATTAAAGTTTAAGTGAAATGCCATTGAATGGGATGAGACTCCTGCTCTCAGTTCCTTTTGTAATGAGAATCATGTATTTAAGTTAGTTCAGAGTATTTTGAAGTGAGAGGTGCTAGCAGCTCATAAAAAAGATGCTTCAGCAAGTGACTCGTGTCCTTGACTTCTTATGGAGTACATTACATATAGCAGAATCTGTTCTTGACTTCATGGCAGCAACTGGGGGTGTGATACCTGACATTTGAGAACATTCTTGATACCTAATAACTGATCTGATCAGACCCTTTTTGGGTTACAATTCATTCAAGATTTTCTCTACTGAACATGAAAGTCTCAACATATCTGCCACGTACAGATTTCAAAATTTACAGCTTTACAGGTTTCAAAAATGAGCTTAACTAATCAATGCTGAAGCAGCTTTACTGCTGCTCCTAGGCTCAGCTTCTTCTTCATGGATGAATGCATCAGCTTGCCTTTGAAGTATCACTGCTCTTTTTATATGCATGTGTAGTGTAAGTTACTGTCAGAGCACAGTGAGTTTCTTGCTTGCAAGGTACATTAGGCATCATGAAAATTCTGACTGCTTAGCACATTCAAAAGTCCTGAGATAGAAGAGAGCTCTTACCTTGCCTATAGTTTTCTCAGAAAGTGATTTTTTTTTTCCCATTTATATGCTCTTGTGTTCCTTTTCTATATGCCTGTATATTGCTTGACAAGTTTCTTGTACTTAAATTTTTGCTGTGATTAAAAAATTGCTTTTAGCAATGAGGATCCAGTGCCACCCTGTGGAAAATCAATGAAAATTCCTCACAGAGAATGTGAAATCTTTGAAGCAAGGTTACAAAGAGGTCTGAGGTAAAGGAGCTTAGCAGGTGATTCAGTGTCTCAGACATGTTGTGGTGCTCCCCTGCGATGCTGTTTGTTACAGCTGTATGCACCTGTTACAAACACAGACATGTTGCTTGGCATAGATAATTTCTTGCAAGCACAGTGGGAACTCTGGTGTTTAAAAAGAAAAGAAAAAAGAAACTTGGAAGATGTGGAATTTGTATCAGAGAAGTAGCTTTCCTTTATATGCATTCCTTCATACTGACTTATAGTTGATCCATTCTCTCAGAAATCTTACTTGGTGTCTGTATAAGATTTCTGAGAGAAAGTGAATAATAGGATTATGAGCAGTCTAAACTGTGGAGTTTAAAACTTTTGAATTTTTTTTTTTTTTCTGCCAGTGGTCTTGCTTGATATTTTATGCCAATGAAAATGTAAAGCAATTAAGTGAAAAAAAGCCTTCACAGCTTTGAGTAAATATCTGAAATATCTGAAATATCACTGCTTAATGAGTGTCTGCTTAATGAATGTCTACCAAATTGCAGTAATATCTTCATAAGTCTTACATACTGCTATATAAGTTTTGTGAGTCTGGGAGAAAGTAAATGTTTGTGAACAGTCAGTATGTAATGCTGAGTTTTTAAAAGGAAATACAGTGGAATTCTTGTCAGTGGGGTTTTGTTCCCTGCCTAAGAGAAGATGAAAAATACATTTTTGTATATTTGGCACTTTTGAACTTTTTTCCATAATCCCAAATTTCATGGAATTAGGTCTGTTGACAAAGGAGGAAACCTATTTTGGCAGTTTTCTTGTTTTCATGGACGCTTATAAACAGTTGCATTTGTCAGCATACTTCTTACCAACTTCTACTTCTTTATGTAGAGCTGTACCTGAGTGATGACGAGTTGAAGAAACTCCATGACTTTGAGGAACAATGTGTGGAAAAATATTTTCATGAGAAGAATGAAAGCTTGAGTTCCAGTGACAGCGAAAGGATCCGTGTGACAACAGAGAGGTATGTTTTGCTACACATTTGTGCTCTTCGTATGCATTAGTTCTATAAAAGGACTACTAATGCTTTTTTAGCAGTTATGGCCATTATGAAAATGAGAGGCACATGTAGGCCCTGCTAATTTGATGGAAATGTAACTTTTCTGTTTGAACCAAATGTGGAGCCTGGCTGTGAAGCCTTGCTGGCAGAGTTGTATCCCTGCATATTTGTAGAGTGTGCAGGTGCTTTATGGGATTTGGGTGGTTTCATACTGACTGGCAGCTGAACACCATACCTCTCTCTCACCACTTCTGCTCCTCAAAGGAATGAGGGGAGAAAGCACAATAAGAAAAGGGCTCATGATAAGGACAGAGAGATTGCACACAAGTTACCGTTATGGGCAAAACGGACTCAGCATAGAGTGATTAATATAGTTTATTGCCTATTACTAACAGACTAAAGCAGTGAGAAACTAAAATCAAACTAAGAACACCTTCTCCCACATTGACTATCTTCTACCTCCTTTTCCACACAGAGAAGGGCTGTTGTGATTCCATAGCAGTTCTTCATCTACCACTCCCTCATAGTCATTCCCTTTCCCTGCTCCATGTGAGGTATCTCCCACTGGATGCTGTCTTCCAGCAGAGTACCAGAGAGAGTACCTTTAACAGATGTAGAGATAATGAATTGGTTAAAAAAATACTGTTTCAGGCCAAGAAGTTCTTGTTTGTTTCACTGGAAATTGGAAGACCATTAAAAAGGCTTTGCTTCTTTTTCAGCTGACTTTTTTTTTAAGATAACTGATATAAACAAATTTACCAAAATATGTTCCAAAAGGCTTTACAAGTTGTTGAGAAGACCATTTTCCTAGCAGTTTACAGTATTTGAGAAATGGAACAGTATCTGTAGAGTATCCGTAGCATGAAGCTTTATCTTTCTCATGTTTGTACAGGAAGTGTAGAAATGAAAGATAACTGACCGACAAGAAATACTGTACTTATTTTATATTTATTTTTACAGCATTTACACTTACAATGCAGCATTTCTAAAGCTTTGACCTCCTGTCCATGGCTTAGTGGTTCTGTATCATGAAATGGGGATTAGTAGAAATGTGGTATTTTTTATTAGATACTTACTGAGCAAAAAGCCTACTTCCTTAACAATCACTGACTTTTGGCTCAGTAAACTGAATGGCATGTTTCAAGCCTCCACGGGTTGCCAAATACACATTTTCATGGGAATGGAAGTCACCATAAAAAATACAAAAGACTGTTTTAAATAGTGCTGTTTTAAAATGTGTTCATATGCTAATCATCTGGTAAGCTGAAGTTAAGATATTTTAAGTATCATTTTTTTTTTCATCTAGGGTGGAGGAGATGTTTCTGCAATTGAAAGAGGTGTATGAGAAGGTATTTTATATCAAGGAATCTTTGCTCTCCTTGGACAGCCAGCTGGGACATTTGCAAGACCTGTCTGCTTTGACAGTGGACATCCTGAAAGTGCTTTCAGCTGTAGACACACTGCAGGTGGAAGAAGCCTTACTGGCTGACAAAAAACATAGACCCTGTAGAAAGCTGCCCCACAGTTGGAACAATGTACTCTATTCCAAGACCCTGAGCAGTCTAGAATGTTTGTATGACAAGAAGTATCACTACTACAGCATGCCGCCCTCACTCTTAGGGAGCTTGGTGAGGAGTCAGCAGCCATCAAAATGTACAGACCACATACTGAGGACTGAGAGTGACAAGCTGGTAGAAGGTAGTTCTCGTAAGATAGAAAGTGATGACACACTTACTTCAGGTGTGTCCTCTGAGGCTAAGTCATCCCCCAGATATGGACAGTTTTTGCTAGTTCCTCCTGATCACCAGCGGGCACCTTTCTCTGACACCATCACTTTAAACTTGTCCTTTTCGAGCACTCCTACCAAGTACAGGGAAGACATATTCAATGATGGACTGCAAAGTAGCATTGCTGTGCAGCAAAACTTGCAGAGCATCAGCCTTGTTGAAAAAGAGCCAGAAAATTATCAATGGAATCAGAGAGACTTTATTATTCACCTGCCTTCAAAAAAGGCTAATGCCACAGATGCTGATCATTCTCTCAGTCTCCAGACATCACTTGAAGTCAGAGAAAATGCAGCACCCTACTGTGATGACAGGGAAGAAACCGAAGGTGGTTATGTGAACTGGGGATTCTCTGAAGGTGATGAAAAAGGGGTTTTCAGCTCAAGGGAGAAACAGAAGAAGGACCTGTGCATACATTCCACCTGTAACTGTGACTGTAGTTGTACAAGTAGACCTCCCACGCACATACAGATAAAAGAATCTAAGTCCTTCTCCTATAACTCCAACAGCTCACAGCACAGCGTCGTCATTTCTGAGAATAAACTGAAACACAGCACCTCGTGGATCAGTCCACTCTGGAAGCAATGGAGTTTCTGCAAAAGCTTACCATCCCCTAAAAAAGAGAGGAGAGGGAAAAGCTGCAAGGCCACAGATGGTAAAAAAAAAAAAAATGCTGTACCTCTACAGTATCTTTTGTTGAGAAACTCAAGAAGTTATTAAAAAGTGTCTCTTTGGTACCTCAGCACAGCTAAGGGTAGTAAGCAAACAGTTACTCCTTCACTTGCTTTGTGCTGGGAATCACTGCTGTGGGGGAGTTTTAAATTGTGCCTGGTATCTGAGCTGGGTGGCATCATGGTGTCAGCCACAAAACAGTCCCTCCCTGATTGTCTGCATCTCACAGCTTTGGCTACTCAGTTGTGGTGTTAGAGGAACTGTACTGGCTCTAGGGTAGTTTCCTACCCTGGTGAAGCAATCTAAGAATTACAGAAAACGAAAGAAACTACAGAACCCCGAGAGATGTTGACATTATCATAAGTCAGAAGGTTCTGTTGAGAATGAATAGGTGTACACTTTTACAGCAGGCTTAAAATCCTCCCTGTCCACAGCCAAGTTTTCTTATGGACAGCTTAAATATAGCAGATTTCACTTCTAAGTATAAACACTATGAGATTATAGATAGCATTTGCTGTTTTCTGTCTTATGATGGTGACCATCTTTGTACCGAGCTGCATAAATTTTGTGAGTATTGTCTTCGGACATCACAAGTCTTTCTCAGCTTGCTTTGGAGATCTGCCAACTCTCAGTCTTATCAGATCGTCTCTTTGTAAACAAAAGCTCTGTAGCTTAATGATGTTTTTTTGATTCTTTCCCACAGAGTCTTTACCATCTTGTGAGCTACACCACAGTGAAGAAACAAAAGCAAAACAGCAAAACAGAGACAGAAAGTCTGAGAGAGAAAAGAAGGATCAAAAACCCCTTCAGGTGCCGGTATGTGTAGATGGAAGAGAAGCATATATCTCATAACTGTCTTTTTCACTCAGTAAGAGCAGTTCTGTAATGTAGGACTAAATATAGGTGAACTGAAAATGTTTTGGTGTAATGTATGGTGGAAATGCTGCACAGAAAGTGGGAAATGTTTTTTTTTTTGTGTGTGTGTGTGTGTCTGGTGTTGGTTTAATCTCCCTTTTTTTGGAATGCATGGGATTTCAGTTTTAAAAGTGATTAAACTTGTAGATTTTGCCAGTAGTGGATCAAGAGTTCTTTCACACAGAGAGGATTCCCATGATCTAGAGCAGAAGTGTTGTCTGTACTCTACTGACCTGCAATTGTTCTTACTTGTGTATGAGTCCTACAGTGTAAGAGTGTTTTCTCTGAATCCATTAACCAGTTAGCACATTGTAGATTGCACATGGACTGTATATGTGTATATATATTAAAAATATTATCTGAAAAGAGTTATTCCTATTTAATGAAACAAAAGATGAAGACTGATTTGTTTACATGAGATGCTCAAATGGGCAACAGACCTGAGACTTGAACTTTGAGACCTAATTGTCTCTTGAGGTGTTCTGAGGGACTTTAAGTTTGTTTTAGAAACCTACAATACCACTAATTTACTCAACAAAAGCAATGTGACTTCTGCAGCTTCTAATAAAGATGGGAAAACTTTTGTCAGTTGGAAGCCAGTTCAGTCACTGGCATTTCAGTAATGCTGTGAAAGTCTGTGTCATAGCACAACTATCAGAAGAAAGGCAGAGGTGATAGTCATTCTATAAATCGAATTTTGTTTTTGTCTGTGTCTTGCCAGGTGATTCGAGTGGATGGTTGTTCCCCGAACACCCAAGTGAGCTCAGAGCCTACAGAGATTGGTCTCTGGGATGGGGAAGAAAAACACAGGAAGAACTGGCTCACTGTGTCTAATTTCAGTCAGCTAAGTATGTGATGTTCGTAGACAGTAAAATTCAGGGCAGCATTGAAAAAGAATCAGTAAATAAAAATTCATAAACTCCAAGTGTTATCCTCTGCATTTATCTTCTGGCACGATTTTTACAGAATTAGAAATAGATTCCAGGCATGCATGACTTGTTATTTATTATACTATGTCAGAGAAAAAAGGGATGAAAGGTCAGCTGTGTCTTTCTTGGGATGTTACCTTTCCTGTGTGGGAAATAGTAAAGTACTAATGTAATTCCCAGGAATAAGTGGGAAGCAGGGAGAACGATATCCTCGTCTCCTTTCCTGTAGTGTCTTCTGAAATGGTGTTCTGGCTTATTGTGAAAATAAACTCTGGTAAATTTTTCAGGGCACATACACTCACAAAGCAGTGCTGTGATACTGTATCTGTTGGCAGATTCTCTGGATGCATTATTCATTACTCATTGCTCTGAAACACATCCTCTAAAGTGAATAAATGAATTCTTCATCATTTCTGCTGAAATGAAAAGGGAATGGCATTCTTCTTTTAACAGTTCTCCAGCTCTTTCATGCTAAGAAATCCTTGCATAGACTATTTTATCTTTAAGCTTTGCAGTGTGCAGCTCTCTTGTTCTATCCTGCAAGCTGCTGGGAGAGACACAAGGGAACGCTGTGACTCAGCACAGCATGGCCTGAGAAGGCTGCACTCCTCTGAAGTCTAACAGAGAATGGAAACACCCTATGAAATTCTATTATTGCTTTTAAAGCCTTTAACACGTGCTAGGGCAATATGGTATGTAGGTGTTTATTTTATAGAGCTGCATATGTTTGTAGCTTTAGAGCTGTTCATACACACTCTGGAAATAGCTGATACCTGCTCTTTTGGCTAGGTTTGGAATATCTCAGTTACATGCACCAGAAAATGAAAAATCAAGACATCCACAGGCATACCATACAATTCTGTGATTACCTAAGGAATTCTCGGGAGGTAAGACATCCTATATATACATATATATACACATATATATATATATATACATCCTAGTCCATAGCTGCTTTCTCTTTAGAGCCTAAGGTAGTAGTATGGACCTTCATGGGCTTGCCACTGTAGATCCTTTGTTATGAAATGCCTCTTTAGACATGAGAAACTTTCTTGTATATTGGCACAGTGCATACATGCAAGTAAATAAATAATTTGAGAGCTGCTGACAGTCTGTTGAATGTTACTGAGGTAGGATATTAAATTATTGAATCACAGAGTGGTTTGAGTATGAAGAAAGTGGTCAGAAATGAAGTGTATGTTGGTGTCTCACTAGGCAGTGAACGAGTAGAGAACTTGGTCTTGAACCTGTGAGTGGAATTGGTCAGCACAATGAAATGATTTCTGGAAACTTAGCTACATTGTTCTTTATCAGAACTCTCAGAAAAAGTTTCATTGGTTACAGTTGGATCAGAGTTGGGCTGGAACAAGTCACTTCAAGAATACAAATTTCAAATTATTTATTCACTTAAGGCATAGACTCCAATACTACTTCATCTCTATGCCTCCTCTTACGTACCTCCTGGGTTATGAAATTCTATATGTACGTCACTGAGATGTTATGATATTGCTGCATCTATCCATTTCTCTTTAAGATATATTTTAAATTAATTAATTTTCCTTAAAGTGACTCCTCCCAGCTTTACTCATTGAATAGTTGTTGTTCAGAAATCCTTCCTGATGGGTAGTAGGGAGCAAAGCAGAGGTGTGTGTGTGAATTTTTCTGTTTTTTTAAAGATTTTTTCATCTGCAAACAATCTGCAAGGTGAAAACATGAGTGAACTGTGAAATTAAAAAAAAATGAGAGTTAAGACTCAGAAAATATTCAAAGCAGAATTTGAATTAATTCACTTTTAGACGTTAAGCTCTGCTGCTTTTGAGGATTTTATAATCTACCTAAATTTTCTGTTCAAAAGAGTAGTCCCATCTCTGACCAGCACTTTAGAAGAACCTTGAAAATAGCAGAGCGACCCTATTTTCTTTAACTGAGCTAGAAGACTAAATGATTTGCATACTTCTTTAACTATAAGACTGGCAAAATGATTTAGCAAAGTCACTGGAGAACTACTCAGTGTGTTGCCGTCACCACTGCACTGAGATAATAGCTCTGAACCTGAGTATTTTGTTGAATTATATAGAGACAACAGTGGAGAACTGCAGTCTGAGTAAACTAATATTCCATTTTACTGTACGTGTGACAATGCCGTGATTCTCCTGTCAGTGGGGTTATTCATTTTGACAACTAGCTTATCAAAAAATGTTTTCAAGAGTTTACATTTTTGAATTGCTCAATGAATATGTGACAGTGATGTACGGATTTTACCAATAAAAATATCTTTCTTCCTTATAGGATTTGAGTAACAGCATGTCTGGAAGCATCCACAGAAGTAATCTGAGCAGGAACTCCTCGTATGTATTACTAGTATATTAATACATTTATCACATATTTAGAAAGAGAATTCTGTACTCTTGTACAGGCTTCCACTTATAGTTAAGATGAGAAATTGGTGTGAAATGAACAGTTAAGGCAATTCAATCTGTTTTAGTTTCTTTAAGTGAAGGCTTGTTAATGAAGGTAAAGAAATCCATTAAAAGAAAGAGTAAAGTTTTAGATGAAACGGACATACCTTTGTATTGTAGAAATAATAAATTTTCCCATTCAGTCTCTGAGTAATTTCAACTAGCCAATCTAGTAAGCATGAAAAATTGCACGTAATATTGCTATGAAAATTGCATGTTTTTTAATCAATAATTTAAATCCTAGCAGCTCCTGGAACCTCTTCTTTCATGACTGATCTCTTTTTTACTAAGTCTGGATATTTACAAAATATATAGCTTGATTTTATAATGTGTTTTCAGTAGTTAATAAACTTCAGTTGTATTTATTAAAAATAATACTATTTTGTAAGTATTTTGAATGTTTTTAGGAATGGTTTTTTGTTTGATAGATCCTATGTCTTTGTCTATTTTTTTTTTTCCTTCTAAGCCAGTCATTCATGGGCAGTAGCCAAACCATGTACTTACCAGCAGGATTTACAGACTTTTGAGTAGCCTGATTCTTTTGCTTTGTCTGTTGTCTTCACTGGTGTGTTACAGAAATCACATCCATTGTGTTCTGTAACAAAGATGCTGTTGTCTCTTGCAGCCTTGCTAATCCAAAGGACCATCAGTTTAAAAAGTCTGTTTTTATGTAAGCAATGGCAATGGCATATGTTGCTCTGAGTACATCTCAGCATTGATTCACATGGTTCGAAAAATTGTGCATGTGATTGAAGGTAATCAGATGCTAATGCTGATCCTGCACTGTAAATCACATGAACTTTTTGTTTTCATGTAGATCATCTTTCTTTATATGTAGCAATATTAGCTCAAAGATGGGAACTTTGAAGTAAAATATCGAATGTTTGCTTTTAAACAGGTTGAGAGCTGCAGAAAGAACTGATAGTAAGTTTCTGGTTACTTGCCATTCATTTCAATTCCTCTCTGCAAATCCTACTTCGACCGCTGTTAAATACGTAATCCAAAAGAAAATCAATTTACTCTATTTGGTAGCTATAAGAAATGTTTAACAATTGTTTCATATGTTGTTTCCTGATTTTATCTTAAAGTGCAATCTTTTATCTAAGGTGGCGGTGAAATTTTGAAAGAAAAACTTACTTTCATTTAGGTCTGCTCCATAATTTCCTGGAGTAATCTCTTCACAAGTTTAATCCTTGTCTGAGAGAAGTCCTCAGTTAAAATTGGGTCTGCATCTGAGAATAGATTATGATATACAGTTTCTAATATATGCTTGATTTTTCACATGCTTGTTTGGTGTAATTCCTCTGTTTGTTTGTATGGCTTCACTGAAATTAGAAGGATGGTGAAACATTGAACTCATTATGGAATGGCCAATGAGGAAATTCGGGATCATAATGAGGGCTGATTTTGTTCAACAGTCAAACTTTGTTGCCTTTTAGTCTGTCTTCCATTTTTCCTGATATACCACTTAGCCATAACAGGTTGTGCATCTGGACTTGTATCTCACTGAAGATAGCTGTGATGCAGAAATTAGATGCTCTTTGACTATTTACGTTCCATGTATGATCTCGCTGGATCAGTTCGTGCACGAAATGAGGCTGTGGTGAAGCACACTGCTGAGAGCATGAGATGTTTTAGGGTTTTTCTCTAGAATGCACAATTTCTTTGATTCCCACTCTGGAAAGGAATTAGTTGGCCTGCACTCCCCTTTTCATGCTTGTTGTTTGACAGTGTATGAAGTACAACAGAGCTAGTTGGGTCTATCAAGAATGAGATCAAAAGAGGGACTTACTGGAAATGCAATCACCTTGCAGCTGTTTATGTTCTTCATTTAAAACCTCTTCTGATAGGGATGAGATGCTGACTAGATAAAATATACAAACAAGAGGAGGGTAATGTTCACACAGTTTGATGAAGATTTAGTTCTGATTAACACATTTTTCAGAATTGAAAGTGTTACAGCAAAAATGTTGTGGGCTGTTTTTTTGTTGTCGTTTTTTTAAACTTAGCATTTTAAAGGATTATTTTCCAATAGAATGAAGTAATTTCATCTATATAATGGTAATGTGCTTATTAATCTTGGCTTTATTAAAAAGATGCTTTCTAAAACAAAAGTTTTTGGACTAAATCTTATGTGGCTATGCCTATTATGAATGCAACCACAGAAATAGGTGTATGTTTATACTTTAAGAGCATTTGAGATTGTGGACTAATGAGCCAGTATTGTTATAACTTTCTTGTAATAGTATAGTTAATGGAATGCTTAATGACTGAAGATGGAGTTGGAAAAATTGTGCCTTTGGGAGACTGTGAAGCATGATGGACAGCAAAATGCTTTTAATATCCCAGAGGTGTAATTGGCTCAGAAAAGCTACATGTCCTTGAGGTTAATATCACTAGTTTCCCACCATTTCCCTGAATAAATAAGTTGCCTGCCTATATTACATTGGTGACTGAAATCTGTCAAAATACAACTGTATGTTATAACAGTTTAAGTCATTAGTAATTCTCCTCTTTAGAATGCTAAGACAGTAATTCTGATTAATCTGTTTAATGACAAACTCTGGGATGGAAGAAATAAAAAATCATGCATTCATCTCTGCTATAATAATTAACATAATGATCCCTTAAACATTATTTCAGATATGTTTGGATGCTTGAAAACAGCTCCAGATCTGCAGTGTCATTACTCAGGTAAGCAGGAGGCACCAGAATGATAGCTGAGTAATTTATCAAATTAAAAAGAACATTAGTTCATCCCTTGTCATTTTCTGTGATTTTCATTTGGAAGATTTGCACAATTGACTATTGCTAAGAAGGTTCTGCATTAATTCATGCCTAATACAGCAGAAAGGAAGTTATGAATTATTTTCCTACTGCTAATTGCTCCATTCCAGTTATTTGTGGCAGATTCAGTGCAGAATGTAGATAATTGCTTTCAAAATATCAGTGGAAACAGTGATTCCTCTGATTCCTGGGGAGGCCAGGAGAGATGTTCATTTGTTGATAGCTATCATATCCCCTCACACCTCCCACATCCTCCTTTGTACTTGCTGGAATTGGTTTCTTCAGTTAATTGGTACTGTACTACCTAATCCGTGTTTATGTACCTATGAGCTCATGGAAATCTGGCAGGAAATAAATCATTGGGATGCTAATTGCCCACAGTCCTGTCTTTTCCTGAGCCGAATATGCAAAGATTTTTCCACGAGGCTTGGATTTCATTTTTTTTTCCCCAGAGGAGAACTGTGCAGAGCTTACCAGTAGATGTCTCTGTTGCCTGCATGGCTTTCGCTCCTTTCAAGGGGGGCGTAGGGTAAACTGAAAGCATTAACAGCCTTATGAAGTTTGAAAAAAGATGTGGTTTTCATTGGGAATAACGATTCCTGGTTTGTAATCAGTGTACAGCAGTAATTTCTCTGACATCGTGGCATTGTTACAATGATTAATTTGGCTCTCATCATGCATGCCGTTTGAAATTGGATAGGACTTTGTAGTGCAGATGACAATCTCATTTATATGACAAAATGACAAAGATCTTGAGATGTTTCCAGAATAGGTGTTCTTTTATCAGGAAGATTGGGCTAGAAATTAGTCAATAAAACTCAGACTGAGATGTAGTGGATGTCCTGTCCGTGGTGACTTTTCAGGCTGGATCATGTTTTGGATAACCTGATCTAGCTGTGTGTGTCCCTGTTCATGGCAGGGGAGTTGGACTGTCATAGAATTGTAGAACTGCTCAGGTTGGAAAACACCTTAAAGATCATCAAGTCCAACTGCAACTTAATCATGCTATCCTAACAACCCTCTGCTAAATCGTGTCCCTGAGCACTATTTGCATTGTCCAGTCCTTTTTAAAAATTCTGTTAGACTTACACCACTGAAGGTGTTTGTACACCTAGACTAGATGTCCTTTAAAGGACCCTTCCAACTTTAAGGATTCTGTGATTCTATGATTCCAAAATCCTGTACATTATACTGCTTTCTTTTGCTATCATGTTTTACAGTCAAATACAGTTTTGCTTCTCTGCACAGTCAGAATAGCTTGAGTTTTCCTCCAGGTTTAGCAGCTGGTGCAAAGTGACTTCACAGTGCTTCTCAAGGCTGTGGAGTGGACAGAGTCTGACAGACAGCACATTTGTGACACCTGCCTTATTTACATCCTTTTTCCTGGTATGCAGTAATTTAGTGACCAGAGTATGTTTATAGTGGTGCATTAAGGAAGAATCTTGACATTCAGTCTGTTTTTCAAAAGCTACATTATCCAGTGCTTGTTGGTCTTGCAATATGTAGGCAAGCCTTTTAATAAAGTCTGAAAGAGAGCTCTTCTGATATGAGAACCGTACAGTCATGAACTGGCATGCCATGGGTCTCCTTTGCTCTCTCCTTTTGGGCTAATTAATCTCTAATTAATTAAGAGAAGAATAAAAAAAAGGACACGGAGTCTAAGCTCCAGAAATCATCCTTAAGGAGTTTGTGGGTGCTGTTCAGAGAAACACAGCTAAGGTAGTAAGTATATGGTTTGCATTCTTCTAGTCTACTAACAGATTTTTTTTTTTTTCTAGTCTCTTTAGAAACTCTTTCGTAGTCTTCTTCTTAAGTTTCCTTGAGGCTTACTCTGCAGCTCTCTTCCATTTCCCAATAACTGAGTCATTGTGAGAACAAGTGCGTAAATATTTAGTTGGCATTCTGACTTTTGAAGGTGTTTGGCTGAGAAAAAAGTCCCCAGTTAAGGAGGCATAATAAAATTAATTATTTTGTTTGGCGTGGAGCCCAGATGATGACGCTATGCTCTGTAGGGCAAGCTTGGATTTCTCTGTATTGCCTTGCTAGAACCCTAGGCATTTGTGAGCCTGGCAGAAACAGTATGTGAGGGCAGCTGAGGCCAACGCATCTTACTGGCATAGTGCACTGCACTGGAACTGGCAGGAGAAGGAAGTAGCAGCTTCTATTGGAAGAAGGATGAAAAGCAGAAGCAGTCCTCCTAGCCACAGTGCAAGACTCTTTTCCCACAGACTGTTTTCTTGTAAGAAGGGAAGCAATGAGCAGTGAAAAGGATGGAGGTTGATGCTTGTGGTATACGACAGCGTGCAAAGGAGAGCTGGTGGCTGGATAGGGCCTCACAAATGGCAATCAGAAGGATCTGACTCAGGACCACACTGCAGCCTACTTGGCTTCATTCACTGAAGAGTTGTCAGATGTTTTTGAAAGTCAGTTGGCTTGTTATTTATTCAATATAGCAGTGAAATTTGTCTTATTTGCAGCTGTCGAAAGAAACAACTTAATGAGACTTGCTCAGACCATACCATTTACACCAGTCCAGCTCTTCGGTGAGTACCAATTTCCTGGTTATGTTTTCTTATTATAGGAATGTTCCATGCATTATTTTGAAAAGACTGAATTTGAGACGTCGCCTTGAATTAATTTCAGTATTTCTTCTTTTCTGAAAGAGGTGAACTAAGATAGAATTGCATTCATTTAGTAATTTACAGACTTTTCATGCTTGTCTGGTCCAACTCCCTGGATGACCAATTCCGATCAGCTTGCTGAGGGTCTGTCCATTTGTCTTTTGAATATAAACAGAGCTTCCATAGACTCTCTGGACAACTTGTTTCAGTGTTTTACTGCTTCACTGTAGCGCTTTTAAAAAATTATTTCATGGAGTATCTCTAGGTGCAGCTTGTGTCTGTTGACATTCATGTGATTACTGTGAACCTCATAGAGGAGTCTAACTTCATTTTCTCTATAACTTCTCGTTAGGTAGATGAAGATAGAAATGAGATTCCCCTAATGTTTATAAATGCATTCTCACTACTACACCACCTTATCTCAATATATATGTCAGGACATCTGGTCAAAAAGACAAGAAAAACAGGCATTTGTTGGAAGGACGCTGTTCTAAGGGAAAAATGATATGTACTGTAACTAAAGAGTGGAAGAGAAGGATATATAAGATTGTTTGATAGAGTTTCAAAGTTAGTGTACTGTATTAGTTTACAGCAGCAGCAGGTCTGCCTCTAGACATGATCTAGGTATGTTTTCTTCAATGAGTAGAATATTTTCTCTCACAGCAACTAATTGCTGATACTTGCAGCATCATAGGATTTCTTGGGACCAGACTGCTACAGATAATTAATACAGCTATGAGCATATTGAACATTCTAATCTTTGAGACTCCCAGCAGGCACCTTTCAAGGTATTAAATTGTCAAAAGATAATAAAATGAAGAATTAATATAAGTTTAAGAAAGAAATGTGCATAGTTACAGTACCCTTATTCAAGTGTCTTTCTTATGTGCAATACACTGACTTTTCCATTGCTTAATTTTAAATCAAAACATTTGCACTGGGGCATTCAGTAGCATCTGCATCAATGCTGACTGATGAAAATATGCTCAGGGGCAGGAATGAAATATTTCTCTCTGAATTCAGTTTGTCCTCTGTTATGTCATTATTTGCTATTTGTAGATAGTTACTTCATCCTACTTAGCAGTTAAGATCTGTTTGTAATGAATTCACATGGCAAGTAGAGTGAATTGAGTCCACTTTTGTGTTAATTTACACAAAAGAAACAGAAGTGAATAGAAACAGAAGTGTGTCTTGCTTGCATCATAAGAGATGAACGCTCTAACAACTAACAGAGCTGCTCCAAAAGTAATGTCTCCTATTTTATTACATTGGCCCACAATGTCAGAGGCAATGTTAGTGGTGTGGCTGAAGAGGTGGAATCTTCCCACCAGTGTTCTGTTACATGTTGATGCCATGTGACAGATGGCAGCAGAGGGGCAGTCTGTTGGAACAGCATGTGACATGGATGTGCATATGAAACAAAGGTGTGTCCTCAAATTCCTCCATGCAGAAAAAGTAGCACTTATTGATGATCATTGATATTACAGAGCATTTAGGGAAGCTAAATGGTGGATGTGAGCACAATGAGACAGTGGGCAGTGCATTTCAGCAGTGCCAGCAGTGATTTGAAAGACAACATTGCAACACTAGGCCCTCTACCAATTTGAAGACAATCGAGGTCATCGCCTATTTTGGCTGGACTGTCCTACCATACTCTCTGTATAGTCTGGATCTGACATATTCTGATTTCCATCTGTTCTGGCCAGTTAAAGATGCTTGCATGGACAGTGTTGCATGGACAATGTTCTAGCAACAACATTGTCACCACCTGTGAAAAAGTGGGCCACCTTCACTGGAGCAAATTTTTACAGGCATGGCATGCAGGCTCTTGTTCAGTACTAGCAAAAATGCATAGCTAGTAGTAGAGATTATGCTGAAAAATAGTGTTTTGTTACTGAGAATTTCCTCTATGAAATAGTGTTATTGTGCTCTTTGTATCTGTTGTAGTTTTCTTGAAAATAAGGAGGAGACATGACGTGACCCTGTGTGTGTAGGGATATCGCAGATTTATTCTGTTTTGATTTATTCTGAAATGATGTTAATAACAAGAGCAGAACTGAAATTTAACGCAATACAAAAAACATGGGAACTTCTAGGAAAAAAAATAAATCTTAATTTAAAATGCCAGAATTATAGACTTCCTTTCTACTTGCTTTAGCTTATTCTTCTAGGATTCTTTTCTCTGAGGAAGGACCATTTCCTTTTCAATCTAATTTTCCTGGTTTATCATGGCCAATTCACTATTCATTACTTATACAAAACTCAGTTCTCTTCCTCCAAAGGTGACAATCTCTAGTCCTTTACTGTTGTAGTCATTAACTATTACAAGCAGTGTTTGTGTGTTTGTTTTGTCTAATGTTTGTTTTGTTAAGCCCAGTTTAAAGGAAAATATTATGAGTATTGCTTGGGACTTGATTAGCTTAAAAAAGGTTTAACTAAAAATCCCATTTCCACATGGTGCATAAACACAGGGAGCCATGCTTAAAGTTTGTGTTGAAGAAGATAACTGTTCAAAAATACATATCTTTTATGCTTGACTATTTTTAAGTACTTAAAAATTGTGACAAAATGGGGTGTTCTATAACCATTTTTATAGACCAGGCTATCACTGAGCTTTGTTTCTATGAAAGAATGCATGAAATCTTAAATTCATCTGTGGAGCTTTGACACACTTGGGCCATTTATGTAATCACAAAAGATCTGTAGTAATAGATAATATAATCTTAGATAGGGCAAGTTTTCACACAAATGGCTTGCAAAGGTATGTAAAGTAGTGTGTTATTTTAAGATACTGAATGAAAATGCAGTTCTACTGACAAAACTAAGTTTTTCTACTGACAAAACTTTCTTTCACTGAAGCTGGAGAGGAAGTGACTGTGTATCGACTAGAAGAAAGTTCACCTATGGACCTTAGTAAAAGCACGTCTTCTTGGTCCCAGCGTGGCATGGCTGCAATGATCCAAGTCTTGTCACAAGAGGAGATGGATGGGGGTCTGCGGAGGGCCATGAAGGTCATTTGTACTTGGTCTGAGAATGATGTGCTAAAGTTGGGACAAGTATTTATTGTGAAGTCTTTTTTGCCAGAGGTGGTTCAGACTTGGCAAAAGATCTTTCATGATGGTACAGTGTTACATCTCTGCCTGAGGGTGAGTACAGACCTGAATGGACACTGGTATAGTCTGACATGTCTTAAATGTTCTACTCCTTATAGTGAATGTCTAGTATGGTTGATGAGTGCTTTGATGTTACCTTCTGGAAAGGAAAATGGTTTTGAGGAAGATGCATCTCCCACTTTTAAGCAATATTCAACTCGCTGGTTCTTGTTTGTTTGTTTTTCAATCAGTGCTGCCTTTTTTTCATGATACCAAATTAAAGTGCTTAACAACATGCTTTTCTTCAGGAGATCCAACAGCAAAGGGCTGCCCAAAAGTTAATCTATACCTTCAATCAAATGAAGCCTCATACTATTCCCTATACTCCAAGGTAAAATCACTGTCTTTAAGGATTAAGTGTCAAAGGTGTTTTTTTTTCAGCTATGTCCCAGGTCTAACATAGGCTCTTTTTCCATAGTAGATTGAAATAGCTGCTGCTTTAAATAGTATATATGTCTTAAATACTTAATTAAGAGAAATAAATACATCAATATGTAAAAATAAATTAGGGTAGAAAATAATAGGGATAATAGTGAGTTAAAGAAGGGGGTGTTACTGAAAGTAATTTAAGCCACGACAATGAGCATGCCAAGAAACATCAGGCCTTCAGCTCATAAGAGTTCGGCAAAGCAAAAGATCTTTCCCCAGAAGAGCTTTGTCATATTTTTAGGATAGAAAGGCAAGTCTGACCTAGAAAGTGCTAAGAGACACTGTTTCTAACCTGTATTGGAGTTTTTACCTTCTAATTAACTTTTTCTCCACATTTTGATTGATCGTTTCTAGAGTTGCTTCTTTTTAAATCTTTACTTTTGAAATGATACAGCCCCTTATTAAAACAGACTCTCCCTTATCTTGTTGGGTACAGATTTGCCAGCAGGTTAGCAGAGAAAGGGGTGCCCTATTTAAGGCCAATGTAGGGGAAAAAAAAAGCAAGCTGAACTGAGCTGTTTTGGATTTTCTCTGGTAGCAGTTCTTTGACCAGTGAACATCTGCATAATAGCGCATAGCCAACTAGTCTATGCTTAACGTGCAGCACATGATGTCTGTTCATGAAGGTGAAATGAGGAGATAAAATAATGAATGCAGCACAACAGTCCTCAGTTCCAGTGCATTTTTACTCTGTCTTTCAGAGATGCTACTTCTGTGGTCTTTTTCTTTCTTGAAAGAAGTGGTACGGACAGGTGTGGCACTTCCTGTTTTCAGCATAGAAGTTACTTCAGTGGGTACAATGACATGAGTTTTAATAGGTGATTCTGAGTGATTTATTTCCAAGAAGCCTTGTTTACTTCTCTCCTTCCACTGTAGTGGAACCTACAACTTCCAGGGCAGGAGCGAGGTAGAGTTTCCATGTCATCACTGTATACAGAAGTTTGATTATTTCTGTATACAGAAAATGGGAGATTGGAGACAAATGACAGAGTTCCTGACTGCTCTTTGATGTGACCATTCTGTAGCGTTATCTCTAATATGTATAATGGTTTGAGTAAATTGTCATCTCTACCCAATAATTTGTCTAAAAGTAATTTGCCAAAAAAAAACCACACTACCTTTAAAACTTTTTAAAAGGTAAGGCAGGTATCACTGTACTTTACCTGTATAGTTAGATGTGATGGCAAAACAAGCTTCTTCATGATGCTGCTCCTTAGACAAGAATTACCTTTCATGCAGTTAACATAAGAAAAATTCATAAAGCTTATTGCAGTTGTCTGGAGTTAAATCAGATGTTGTGGTTCAATCCAGCAGGCTGCTGAGCACTGCATAGCTGTTTGCTTGCTCCCCCTTATTGAGATGGAAGAGAGAATCAGAAAAAAAACCTCACTGGTTAAGATAAAGACAGTTTAATAGGACAGAAAAGGAAGGGAAAATAATGATAGAAGATAAATGAAATATTGTGTGTTGTGCAATGCAGTTGTTCACCACCTGCTGGCCAGTGCCTGGGCAGCCTCCCGAGTCAGTTCCCCTAGTTTTATTGTTCAACATGATGCCATGTGGTACAAGATATCCCCTTTGCTAGTTTGGGTTTTTCTTCTCCCAGAATTTTGTACATCTCCAGCTTCTTGATAGCAGAGCAGCAAGAAAAGTGGGAAAGTCCTTAATTTTGCTCAGTACTACTCTACAACAGCTAAAATGTTCTCATTCTGAATCCAAAACACAGACAGCAGAACACCTGCTATTTGGTAGAAAACTAGTTCCATCTCAGTCAAAACCAGGACATTGGATTGTGTTACTGGGACATCAGATTAAGTTGTTTATCTATAAACCATATCTTCTGATGAAATACATTGTTTTGTTATATACCAAACTGAGAAAGCTGTTGTGCTGTCTAAGGTTTGGTACCTCTTGCTGCTGAAAATAATCCACCTATTGAAGACATGTTCTCCTTTTGGCATATTTGCTTGGCATTATGCTTTATGGTGACTGTGGAGGTGTTCCTTACCCTTACATACTCCTTTATATTCACAGGTTCCTGGAAGTTTTTCTCATTTACTGCCATTCTGCAAACCAGTGGCTGACCATTGAGAAGTACATGACTGGTGAATTTCGGAAATACAATAACAACAACGGAGATGAGATTACACCTAGCAGCTTGCTTGAAGAGCTGATGCTGGCCTTTTCTCACTGGACCTATGTGTATACTCATGGGGAGCTCCTCGTCCTGGATATGCAAGGTGACTGCTAGCACGGGATTACTAGCTTTAACCCACGTGAAAAACAATTATCTCAAAAGAGAATTTAATGCTGAGAAAGAAGCCAAACTCTTTTTTTCTGCTACCTGGAAAAGCTCATGTAGCCTCTGGATATCTATTGTGAGGTCCCATTAACTGAGCATTAACAGAAATACTCTGGATTAATGTAGGTGTTATATGTAGGTGTTATAGGACAATACTTTGGTTTCAAGTACATCTAAGATGAATGGGGAAACAGCAGGTATTTAAAGTGTATGGGAACATTTCAGCTAGCTCCAGAAAAACACTTCACAGTTCAGATATTTTTATTTTTATTAAGCAATATAAATAATACAGAGATTCAAGTATACTCATGTATATATACATACATAATGTGTGTATATCTGTCTGGAGAGTTTGAACTGCTGTCTGTGTATTTTCATTTTTCCTTTTAATAAATCTGTAACCAGTTTAGATAAGCTGTAAACCTGAGTACTATTCACAAAGTCTGGTGGCTCCTTCAAAGAGCATTTGATCACTTTACTGTACGTGTATAAGTATGAGCATGGCACATTTTAAAGAGATAAAGCAGTTGTCAATGTTCACAAGATGAACAGCACCCATCAAATGGTATAAACACCATTGTTTGTCATTTCTGTCAAGGGAAATGTGTATGGGTAGACCAAGACTTAGCGTATTTACATTATACAGCATCCAGAAGCTGTGAATTACAAAAAGATATACTTAGTATGCAAAGTAAGCATATAATTCCATCCTTGCCTTCATTTCATTTTAGCATCACATGAAAAAAATATAGAAAGTGTGTCTTCAACCATAGCCTACTAGAATTTGCCTTAGGTTTGCTTGAGTTTATTATACAACTCTTGACAGTTCCAGTCCAACTGTGTTGGCTTAAATGTGGAGAATTTAAACATCTATGTAAATCTCATCAAGACTGGAGAAGCTTCAGTTTCCATCTCAAAGGAGAAAATGGACTAAAATCTGCTCTAGTTTTGGTCTCATGTTTATTTTTTATTTCTCTTATCTGGTGTTTAGAAAGAGTGCAAGGGGTGCTTCCCGTGGTGTTCTGATTAGTTTTAATACTGTCATAAGTTACATAATACAGGCGCCATCTCCACATACATATACACTGCATTGTTGTGTAATTTATGTCAATTCAAATGATTTTCATTGAAGAGTATTGCATTTTGAGGGTATTGCAGTTACAAAATGGTCTTTCTGTAGTCTTTGCTTGTGTTAGTAGCAGAATATAAACTTGTCACCAGTGGCCTTCTGAAATAAAAATTACTGCATATTATATTCTTATAGAATCTCTTCTTTTCCATAAAAGTACAGCAATTTCCTCAGATGTAAGGAAAGAGCTGTTTGGTAAAATGATATTATTACATCATTTTGGGAAAACTACAAAATAGGTATCAGCGGTTAGTTATTATAGTGAAATTACTGAATTCACTTCTGTGGTTGTGCAGAAGGAAAAGGAGTAACAGACCCAAACTTTTACACGTTGTATAACTGAATAATGAGTTGTGGCTTGTTGTGTTTGCTGCCTTGAAGAGAGTCTATATATGGGATTAGATCTACTGATAACAGTAAGATTCATGTTAGTTTAGTGCTCGTACTCTGATTTAAATAAAAGTCTTACTGCTGGTCACATTTTGCTTAGTTATTTCAGCTTTACCATGATGGTCAGCGGTTAGAAGTATTCGCATAAGCCTTCTGTCTACATATAAATAAAGTGCAAAACTGTATGTTTGCCAGTACTTAACATGGCATTCTCTTTTTGGCTCATGATCATTTTAATTGCGACACTTTATGATCTAAAATGAAAAAGGGTAATTACTTTTTTCTTAAGTGTCGTGTTATGAAATCATGATCATCTCCTATGTTAACACTTGATTTTGTTGTAGGTGTTGGAGAAAACCTTACAGATCCATCTGTGATTAAACCTGAAGACAAAAAGTAGGTTTCTCTATGATGAAATTATTGTTCAGTTGAAACATTCTACTGTCAGTCTGTATACTTAGAGGATTTTTATGTTATTTGTGTGATTAAATTATTTATTGCATGGTATTTGGGTAAATGAAGCTGTGATGGCAATGGCAAGGCCTTGGTAGACTCTGGGCTTGGGGGTCTGTAGTATTCCAGTTCCATATATATGCTGTGCAGTGTATGGAAGGTGGGGTAGTCTTCACAGGAACTTTTGGTCAGAGCATGAGAATTGGAGCCTGAAGACCATGTACGTTTTTTAGCAAGTTTATCAGTAACTTAAATATTATAGTGTGGTTTACCCTGCCTAGTGAGGTACTGTTTGTTTGTGTAAATAGGGTCACATGGCTCAAGAATATCTGATCTTTCCAACAGGTCCTAGTATTTATGTATTCTCTACTTTCCAAATCCATATGCTGAGATCATAAATCTTATGTTGGAGGTTACAAAAAAATGTAGTACAGGAGTCTGCCTTTATGCACCAGGTTGCAGAAACTGAGAAATGAGAAAGGGGTTATTTTGGAAGCAGGTTCTTAGTTCTGTAACTATTATTTTGGTTTTGTAAATAGAATTATTTATAAATTACTGTATTAATGTTTGAATGCTAAATTATGGTTGCAGTTGTGCTGTTGATATAGTATTTATTTTGAAGGGAATGTCATAAATAAGATGAGCACCACAGTGATAAAATTTTCATAGAATTGTAGAATTCTGAGTTGAAATGGATCTTAATGATCATCCATTTCCAGTTCCTCTGCCTTTGGCAAAGTTGCCACCCACTAAATCACTAGTGCCCCATCCAGTCTAGCCTTGAATACCTCCAGGGATGGGACACCCACAGCTTCTCTGTTGCAATGCCTCACCACCCTGATGCCTAATATATGCCTACCCTCTTTAGGTTTAAAATCATTAACCTGCATCTTATTAGTACAATACATGATAAAGAGTCCCTCCCTATCTTTTCTGCAGACTGCCTTTAAGCAGTGAAAAATTGCTATAAGATACACCCATCAAGTTTGTCATGATCCCTCTGAATGGCATCTCTTCCCTTCAGTGTGTCAACTGCACTACTCAGCTTAGTAGTCCATCTTGCAGAGGATGCTCTTAATCCCACTGTCCATGTCACTAACAAAGACATTTTTACTGTGTGTAGGTTAAGGGATCATGACAGTAATACAAGGGTAGCTTAGCAGAGAGGTTGTTTATATAGCTGTTCATTACACAGATTTAGCAAACATTTTAAAAGTATTGCTACAGATTTGTAAAGATATGGTTTGCTACTTCTCAAGTGGATTCTTTTGTATCAGTGGAAGCAAATGTAGAACTTAAACTCTAATATTTATTTCTAGAGACTGCAACTGATCATTAGACCGCAATCGGTGATGAAGCATCTCAGCTTATCCTCTTTAAAATGGGGATAATATCTATCTGCATTATCTTGAAGTGTTTTGTTTTGTTTTTTTTTTACAATCCTTCTGGTTTTTTTTCTGTCACAGTTTGTCACAGTTATTAAAATTTGATCACCCATTTTATTTTCAGAGCTTTTTTTCCTATCATTTACAAAACAGTTAAGTCCTAGTTAAAGAGCGAGCATTGATTAATTAGTCAAAACCATCTTGATTTTCTTATGTCTGGGGAATTCTTTGGTACAGCATGTGGTGAAGCTGTATTGTTTGGATTCAGGGATCTGAAGGAATAAAGCAGTGAAATCATAGATCTATTCAGTAAGCAACTAACAAATATTCAGTTTTAGGAAACACTTTCTAAAATAATAATGTAAAAGCACTATCCTTGCTTTAACCTTTATTTGTTCACGTTTCTGTTTCAGAAACATTTCTGTCTCTATCAAGATCTAAATCCTCATTTGTGAATAAGATACTTAATCAAAATCTGTGCACTACCTAAAAAGTTGCTTTGAGTACACATTCTTTTAGATGCTTGAGGGAAAACAGTGGGCATGTGACTGATGATGCTGTTACAGATTTCAGCACTACTTACAGTTACATTATTTATTACTGTTTCTTTAATTCTGTTGTTTTAGTGGCTTATGCCAATATCTTGCAGTAAGTCTTTCATGCATCCTGCATGCTGACTTGAAATGGGCTTTTTAATGGCAAAATGTGATCTCTAGCTCTCTGTTAGTGTGCTGTATCATTTTTGAGTTGTATGCAATACTAAGATAAAAAATAATAGATCAGTTTGGAAGTATGTGTGATACTGCAGAAACTCTGGCAGATCCTGAACTCATGTACACAGTGGTAAATTCAGGGATATTTGACATGAGTTGAATATCTGGCCATGTGCACTGCCTAGAATGTATGAAGTATTAAAATTATGCAGGTGTAATGTTAATGAAAAGATTTCCTTTAAAAACAGAAATATTTCTGGTACAGCAGCAGGTCTGTGACACAGTGCTATCCCTGCAGGCTCCTGTACCACCCAAACATTGGGAAGAATCACATTACAAGTAGTACTCTGTATACTCTTTCAGAGTGTACCACTTATTACCAAGTCTATAATGAAGTTCATCCTCTTAAAGCTTTCACTGACTGGGTGCAGAGTGAAGAGCAGATTCAGAGTTGTGGAAAATAGTTGGCTGAGTTTCAGATTGAAAAGAATCGATGCATTAGGCCTGATGAGGGAGGTGAGGAGGAGAGCTCTGGTGGTCAAAAATCTCATTACAAACATGTGAAAAGGAGGAGTAAGAGGTTCTAGATCTGTTGTTCCCCTGTTTGAAAACTCTGAAGTGTATAGCGATGGGCTGGAGGCTGTAGTATGATTATAGATACAGTATGTTATATATACAGTATGTTATCTGAAGTTACTCATTAGCATGCATTTTGGAGAATGGACTTATTGAATCTTTACCAAGCTTTTAAGGTTCAGCCATACAATTTACAACTGAATTGCTAACAATAGATAAAATATTTACTTGGACTGAACCTCTGCTATAGAAACCTGCACAGGTGAAACAGGTAATGTGAAGCTAATTTTGCAAACATGCTGAGTAGCTGATGTGGATGCTTCTCTGGAAGGGAGCTGCTTGCCATGAAACCTCCCATTACATTCTATCGAATAAGGCCAAATAGATGTGGTATGGTCTACTCCGTGCATCTGTAGCATCTGTTGCTCCTAGTTGAATATGGGATGCAGTGTTTGCATCAACACACACGCTGTTACCTGTCCGGCAGACAAGACCAGTCTAGTATGATGTGGTAGATATTTATGAAGCACATCTATGAAGTAAGGTTATTCACAAAAAGAGGAACTTTTTTTTTTTTTTTTAAAGTCCATTGGCTCCTGTTTATACACTTTTTTGAGATAGTGAAAAGCTGGGTTCAGTATTTTTTGTGAATAACTAGGAGAGTGGCTTTGAGGGGACCCCCAGCACAAGAAAGAGTTTGTCAAGGTACACCAGTATGGCATCCCTTCCTTCTGTCAATTGACTGCACCACTCAGTGTGGTGTCATCTGCAAATGTGCTGACAGTGTACTTGATCCAATCATCTGTGTCATTGGTAAAGAGTCAAAGTTTAAGAGTATTGATCCCAAGATGGGCTACTGAGGGCCACCACTCATTAGTGGCCTCCAGATGGAAATACTGGTATCTACCACAGTTCTCTGTTTACGACCTTCCAACTAATTATTTATGCAAAGAATAGAAATGATAATGTAGCACCATGTCATCTAAAGTGTATACATGACAATTACATAGTATTCTACTTTCTACATGTTTTCTTCTACTAATCTTCAGTAAAAGCTGAATAGACCAGTCCTTCAAATGATCCAGAAGACAGATGATCATCACTATTTGCCAGAAATTATACAGATACTAGTTTTGACTATTCATTGCTCTTTTCCATTATGGAATGGGAATGTCATATTTGGAAACAGGTTTCCTTAGAATATTTTACATTAGTTTGAATCACAGATAGATTTGAGAGAGTTAAAATCTTTTTCTGTAGCTTCTCAAAGCTGTGATTTATTTCAGATATTAAAATGTATTGTTTCTACCATGCATATCATTAAAATAAAGCACTTGAGTTCATAAAGTTTTTTTACAAGTGTTTCTTGTGAGCTGTGCTCTGTGATGTCTGGAATGTCAATTAAATTCTTGAGAATAATAGTGGAACAATGTTAAAATTAATGAACACTGATCTTCCAGACTACATTAAAGATCTGATGTAATTATATGGTACTTCTAAAACGTGTGTCTATAGCTTGCTTCTATTTGTAATTGTGTCAGCTTCATTCAGAATATGCATTGCACTTCCATAAATGTATCCCTTAGTAATGTTGCTGAATTGGCCAGAGTGCAGACACATGGAAATGAGCACAGAAAGAAGCCAATAAATTTTAAAGCCTTGCCTGCCAGCAGTATAGTAAGCCATTATTCAGTGCTGCATATTGATATGACTGGGACTTTCAGTTTTCAGTTCTTAAATAAGGTATAAGTAAGTCTTTGCTGGTTCTAGTTTATTCCCAGGTGCCCAATGTTGAAACAAAACCAAAAACATTTTCTTAGTAAGAATGAACAGTGTAACAGAGTTAGGTTCAGGCATACAATGTCTTAATGTCATTGTGCCCAAATTTTCTCTTTGAGCATTCTGTGCTTTGTGTTTTGGTCTCAGAGCTAGGAAACTGGAGATGTACACTGTTTGTTTGTTTGTTTGTTTGCTTGTAACAAGTGGTTAACTTACCTCTAATTCATTGAATGGAAACTATAAACCTTTCTCTTCTCTACAGTTGCATTATTTTGAGTTTGTTTATTATTCAGTGTTATTCCTTTTAGGTCTGGAAAGATGGTATTTGGACCAGCAAACCTAGGAGAAGATGCAATAAGAAATTTCGTCGCAAAGCATCATTGTAACTCTTGCTGCAAGAGGCTGAAACTTCCTGGTATTCAAAGATTAACTAAAGATTAATTTTTAACCTATGTCTCGCTTTCTAAGTGTGTGGTAGTACAGGCTTAAGTGTGCTGCAACACCAAGTTCAGAAATTCTACAGAGCTGAGAGTTTATAGCTAGCATACTCTCTGCAGGTGAAGGCAAATAAGAGAACAGCGATCTTTTACCTTTCTGTTTTGCCTAGGAACCATTTTAACATTCAGCATGAAAGCTTCTAAAGCTTCTACCCATTGAATTGTTTCCTTTGGTATGCAAATTGATCATTTTTTGGGGGTGATTTCTACAGATAACATCAGCAATAATTTTTAAAACGAAAAATGATCTAAAAATCAGCAAAGCATTAGCCAGGAAAAAATCACTGGATCTTCCCAGATCTTTGAATTGGGTACTCTGCACTGCAGCTCTTCCTGCTTAGCTGGATTGCTAGTTGTTCATGTTAGTTGTGACAGAATGGATTTGTCTTCATTGTGAAGCAGATTTAAAAGTCTCAAAGCCAAAATAGATTGCTACTATGCATGAATTTCCACCTACACATTTTTTTTTCCAGAGAAAGCTTCTTCTTTGTGCCTACACAGAGTAATAATCACTGTTTGATTTGGAAATGAGAAGTGCAGTGTTACTGTTTTGGATTATTTATGTCTGTGGCAGTCAGAGATAATAAAGGGCAAAAGTCAGCTGAACAGACATTGTAAGGGAGACTCATTCATACCACCTCACACCATTATTGGCTCCTCTGTGGCTCTCTTTCTCCTTTCTCTGATTTGCCCTGCTCCAGATTTTCTTCATCTTGGAAGCTGGTAGCAGACTGCTGGCCATCAGTTGTAGGTCTGGATACTCTACCCAGGGTGTATGTATGCTTTTCAAACATTTGCTTGGTTGAGTAACTGAGTTAGTTTTCTTGCCATAGATTTGAGAAGAAATGTCTGCACAATGGAAAGACTCTGTCCAGCCTACAAAAAAGAAATAGAGACAAGTGCCAGAGGAATTGATGATGTAAACGAGACTGTGGAGTATGACACACGGCTGTGAAGCAATGGCTGCAAGCAGAGTTCACTACTGGAAGCTTGAAAACCTGTTCCTTGTCATTGCCGTGGGTCAGCTCAAAAGAACAAAACACAGACATCTGAATGTAGTGTCTGCTCATGTAATGTTCTGCTGAATGCAGTGTTCTGCTCACTTGACAGATGCAGTAGACAAGAAACAGCAAAAAAAAATCTTTTTATTTACTCCCTTCCCATGGCCTTCTGATGGTCTGTTTTTACTACTTGTTAAATTGCCAGGAGCAGGTCACTCATTAGCTTGCTTAGGATAATAACTGGGTTATTGCTTGGGATAAGAAGAGATATTAGGATAATAAGAGATAAGGATATATTTTAAATATAAAAATATTTACAGGGAGAAGTGATTTGATATGATTTATCTAACTGCTCTTCAATAAATAACTGTATACACATGTAAATCACTCATTTTCAGATGTGGAGGCCACTCAAAAACATCCTCACTTTTGCCCTGTGTATAGGAGACTTTCCAAGGCATTGCAGAAATATTGTTTTGTCTTGTTTGTTGACTTTGATCCAGAGACAGACCTAGGAGACACAGGTAACACATTAGTGATTAAACAGTAGTTGTTGATATAACAAGTAGAACATGTAGAATTTCATGGGAGCTTCAATCCTTTTCACATGCCAAAATTAAGACAAACAGTGAAGAGTAAATTTATTGTCCCTAAAACATCATTTATCTTTCCTATTCTATGTTGATAAGTTCAATAGATTCATGATCTTTAGTACAAGCATAAAGAATAACCTTGATTGTGATTTAAATTTTAACAGGATCCACTTTCCTTTATGTTACCTTTGGAGTGTTGTTAAGTCATTAGGTGGCTAATTGCAAAACATTTTAAAAGTCATAAAAAGTAATGTGGTATTACCATTTGGTATTTAGCTTTTTATTGTCAATGCCAGGCTGTACAAAGGATTATTTTCTATCAGTGTGGTATCGGTATGCTTTTACAACATATTGATATGTGTTTCTCTTGACTCAGCAGAAGTTCATAAAGATGAAAATCAGTTATGTGCAGTATGTTTTTTGTAGAATAAGAATTAAAATGAACGCTCAGCACAAATATCTAATACAATGTATGTTGTATTAAGAATCTCTTCTACCATTAAAACATCTTTGTAATTTTGTATTGAGTAGAAATACTTAAAGCAGACATGCACATCAGCAGAAAACTTAATACTTTAATAAGAAACAAAATGATATTTCTGCTACAATGTATAGTAAATTTTAATGTTTAAAAGATCTACTTGTTATTCTTACCATTAATTTCGTATATTTAGAAAGTTTTTATGTACACATAGGAATTAGAAACATGGAATCACAGAATGATTTGAGTTGGAAGGGACTTTAAAGATCATCCAGCTCCCTGCCATGGGCAGGGTTGCCAACTGTTAGAAGAGGTTGTCCAGGACACCTCCTACTAGATTAGGCTGCTCAAAGCCTCATCCATCCTGGCCTTGAACGCTTGCAAGGATGGAGTGTCCACAGCTTCTCTGTTCCAACATCTCACCACCCTTTCAGTAAAGAATTTCTTCCCAATATCTAATCTAAATCTACTCTCTTTCAGTTCAAAGCCTATGCCTTAATTGTTAAACTCCCTCATGAAGAGTGATGCCCTGTCTTTCTCGCAGGGCCTCTTTAAGTACTGAAAGGTTGTTGTAGAGTTTCCCCAGAGGCTCCAGGCTAAATAATCCCAACATTCTCAGTCTTTCTAATGCTGTAGAGGTGCTCCAACCCTCTTATCACCCTCGAGGCTCTCCTCTGGACCCATTTTAACAAGTTCATACCTTTCTTATGCTGAGGTTTCCAGGGTTGAATGTGGCACACCAGGTGGTGTCCTACAAGAGTGGAGTTAAGAGGGAGAATCACTTCCTTCAACCTGCTGGTCATACTGCTTTTGATGCAAACCAGGATATGGATGGCCTTCTGCAGAAGTTATACATTCCCAGTTGTACGTTCCCAGTTTCTGTAATTGATTACGATATTGATTATGACATTGACATGATCAACAGCAGTACATTAAGCTGAGACAGCTGTCTTCAGTTCCTGAGACCACCCTGAAGTGATTCTTCTTGCTTTTTATCTTTTTGTGCAAAAAGCCCCCATCACCTTTCCTATTAGATTTTACTATCCATGTATTTTTTTTTTTTTTTAATCAATTCAGCATATCAGAAAATGTACACGTTTTCACTTCTGTAGAAGAGGCTACCTTTCACAGATGACATTTTGCTGCTTACTAAGGAGGTTGTTTAATTTTGTTTTTAGAGAATGACGATGGATTTTCATCACATTGCTGATACAGTAGTAGTTCTGCTTCAAGTGTCTGTTGTCTTAAAATAGGGCTATAAGGATGTGTATGCTTACATACATACACAGATTCTTTAAAGACTGAACGTTTCCTTAAGGATCTTTGTTAACATTGTCTTACATTTGGCCAAGTTAAGTGACACTTAAAATATCTTGGAGTCGAAGACTGTTTTAAATACTGCCCTAATAGTGCTCTTTTCCCCAGTTGTTGCCATAAATTCTTTATTCAGGGATGCAAAAATTATGAACACTTTTGTATTAAACATAAAAATAAGCTCCATGCACTGGGCTGGGTCTGAGTACCTTAAGTTACTGTTTCAGTTTTGGATACATTCCCTGAATTCATACTTCAGATTTTCTTCTCTTCTGTTGCCTTTCAAAGGGAGTTACTTCTGCATTCAGAGCAATTATTTGTGAGACTAGGCAGAGCACATATCCATGTAGATTCATTTTATTCCTTTTTATTATCCATCCAGATATGTAGAACTTCCCCCTCAAATCAAGGATCTGCTCAAGGTACTCATCTGTTAAAATACAGTTGATACAAACGTATTTGTTATTGTTTTCATTTCTGTGTGAAGTATGATGTGGTGGAATAAGAAAAGGATGCACTTCAAAGTATTGCTTTATATACTTTTGTCAGAACATTAATTATTCCAGGCATGTAAACACTAAACCTAAAAATTCCATTGATTCTGAGGTTAATTAATTTTACCTTGCCATTCTTTTTTCACTTTTTTGAGGGAAGGCTGATTCACATGTCACTGAAATGTAAATTTTGATAATTCAAGTAAAGACCTTTCTTCACCCCAACTTAGTCAGTTCAATAATTATAAGGAAATTATAACACTAATAATAATTTATTTGAGTCCTTGACGTTATTCATACTAGAATTTCTGTACATTCTTTAAAGTCTTCTTTGATTCTAACCACTGGGCTTAGGTTGAAGGCCAGACCTGAAAACATGAGAAAGAACTAGAAACCCTTAGTAGGAAGAGCGATAAGCTGCACAATGAAAGTGTGTATGTGGAATGGAAGATTTTCAGGATAGGGTCTTCCTCTTCTTGCTTAACAGCTAGCATAGATGAGGAAATCTTGCACATTAAACTATAGGGTTTTCTCATTATTAGTTTTAGTATTTGTTTTTACAAAAAGCACATTTAGGATTTTTGTTTAACACTCCTAGTGGGGCTGCCTAGGCCCCATCCAACCTAGCCATGAGTGTCTCCAGGGATGGGGCACCCACAGCTTTTCTGGGCAGTCTGTGACAGCACCTTACTGCCCTCTGAGTTAAGAATTTCTGCCTAAATCTCCCCTCTTGCCCTACCTCTATCATGTATCATGTAAAAAGTCAATCTCTCTCCTAAGCTCTCCTCAAGTTACTGGAAGGCTATAACAAGGTCTCTGATCATCCTCATGGTCTCCTCTGGACCTATTCCAACAGTGAGATCTTAAAGGAAACTTATTCAGGAATTCAATTGAATCAAAGCCAGATGTGTATTTGGCAGCTTCTGCATTGGAAACACAGCTTCAATTTATGAAAAATGTTCAGAAATTGCAAAGCTCATTCTCAGGAAGTTGTTTTTTTTTTTTTCTCCCATTTATTTTATTCACAGTTAATGTATTTGCTGTTCTTTCTCTATTGCTAAGAATAAAGACAGAAGGGATAATATATCTATCTTTCCTAGAAATTGAGTTGTATATGTTGTAGTTTTGTCAGTTTATTTCATACTGTTTCAAAAGAATAAAAAACAAAAAATTTCTGAATGTTTCTATTTTTTGATGGGTGTAAAATGAAATGATGAAATAGTAAGGTGAAAGTTGCATACAGAAAATGGCATAGTTATTTTTATTTTTAATTTTGATGTAATAAATGCATTTTAATTCTTTATCTACTGTATGGTTTCCGGCTGTCCTTTGTTTTGATTGTTGGGCAGCGTTAGTTTCTATATGTTTGCAGCAAAAATATCTGTACTCCCCTCCCATAAGTAATTTATTTTTTACAAAAGCAGAAATTATGTTTTATTTATGCATTAGATCATAATTCTTTAGATGCTTAATAACTTTTGGATTGTTTTGAGTTGAGATGCTTGCTTGATACTTGGAAAACTTGTTAATTGTAAATAAAATCATGTACAGGTTTAGGAAAAAAATATAATTGGCAGGAGAACCTCATTTTTTGTTTCAGATGGAGTTGGAGCTATGATGTGAAAAACCACTGCAGCCACTGATATACACAAAGAGATATGAGTAGATATAAATTAATGGTGATCCATTGACTTAGCTGTCAAATGTGTTCTTTCAGCTACTTTTTATATCTCTTAAGATGCTGATGTTGACTGCATTTTTAGTTAAGTAGAAATAAAGAATAGGTTGTCTGCAGTGACACTGCCCTTCACATCAGCTGTGATCACACTGGAGTTGTCAGCCCTTACCTTGTTGCTAGAGCTTTTGTGAGATCAGCTATTGTTTTTCAGCTTCTCTTTCTTTTTGTTATATCTTAATGATTTCAGAAGGGAATTTGATCCCCTTCCTTAGGTAGCTATTACTGCAAAAAAACTAAACCCTAAACTAAAACCAAAGATATTTTTCTATTTGATACTGAAGAATGTGTAAGCTACTGCAGCACTCTGTGCCTTTGCCTGTATGGCATTTCTTGTATCTACAGAGATGCAGTAAATAAAGCAGTGCTTTAAAATAATGAAGACCCATTCAGATTTTGATGTCCACTTATGATGAAATGCTGCAGATTAAACAGAAATTAGAACAAAGTCATGTAGAAAATCAGTAACTTTGGTGCCTAAAAAAAGTGAGAAGTGTTCTCTGTGTCAGGGATCTAGGCAGAAGGCTAACACCTGCCATTTCTCAAACTGTTATTGTAGGAATATAATTTGGGTTTTGACACTGCACAGGCTGACATTCCCACAGCTGGCAGAATGGAAGAGGTAAAGGAGGAGGAGAAAGAGAAGGAAGGGAGAAGACTGAAGTGTGAAGAGGAATGTCTGACTTCTGAACTTTTCTACTGTTGTATTTCCTGACTGAACTCTTAATGCCACAGAGATACCGCCAGTGTCAGTTATTTCTATGATCTGTTTCTGTGACCTGGTTGTGAGTCAGGCTCTACTAAAACATAGACTGTGTGCACCATGCATCCCAGATGCTTCAGAATCTATAGGAAAGTATCTCACCTAATCATGAAAAAAAGAGACAGCATTCTCTTCTCTTGAGAAGCGAATGAAATTCCTACTATGAAATGTGGAGTATTACTAGACCTCTGAAAAAGTCTGAACAACAGAGTGTTGTGTCATACAAACAAGGACTATTCCATAAAATCAACTTTGAACTTAACCCAACAGTATACTGGAGAATGAAACTGGTGGCAGATTTTCAGATCATAACTGGAATAGAAAAAGATAAGAATATTCAGTCTCAGATAAATCCTGAGTAGCTGTCTGGATTTGTAGCTAATGTTGCATAACCATTTTCTGCAACACAGAAGATGAATTTTGGCTGAGATAGCTGGTGCACAGAATAAAAACACTGGAATTATACTCAAATTGTATAGGTTGTTCCCAAAATGTTTGAGTGGCTGACCTTAGCTGAACTGAGGAAAGTGAATGCATTGGATCTGACTGAATTCTGCTGACTGCTAGACAAAGGAAACGTAAAATTTGACTCCAGTGAATATCAAGCTGCACCCTCCTGGTGAATGATTTTTTCTTATGGCAGCTTCTAAAAATTAGGCCTGTGACAGAGGTTAAGTAGCCACTATACACAGGAAAAAAGGTTACTATCATCACTCTCAATCTCTAAGAAGCACGGAAGGGCTAGGATTAACCTTGAAGAACACTTAAAGTGGAGAGGGAGAATACAGCTACAAAATAATGAGAAGAGGCCTAAATCAGACCTCAGATATCTACTGCATTGATTTGTGAAAGGGGCAGCTAGATTTAGAGGACCTCAGTGCAAGCAACTGGCCAAGAAGAGTGAAGGATGTGCATGGCATTCTTCAAAGATCCCATAACAGAAAAAGAAACTTTTATCTGGACCTAATTTGTTAATGGTTGGGTTTAAAATTGGTCTCAAATGACCTGCAGGACTGGATAAACTTCAGGGGAGGGGACTCCGAGGACACAAAAAAAGCAAAGCCAAACACAAAAAAATCACCTGATAAAACTAGCTGGAATTAAGATTGACATATTTTTTGTGCAGGTTAGTTGGTTCTGAGTTTGATTTCAAACAACTTACAAAATAAAAACAAGGACAATAATATTGACCGTTGGTTGTAAAGCTGACCTTCAATGGATCTTTTGTCCTCGGATGACCTCTTTTAGCTAACCTGCTGGTATGTTGACTTAGAAGATAAAGCAAGTGCCAGTTTGACTTCAAGTTACACTTTCTATTAATTAGAGCTCGTATTTTGCCTAAACTGACCTCTTGCTACAAGCTCAGATGATTCTGCAATGAGATTTAAATATGAAATTGACCACAGATGAATCTAGTCAGAAAACAAGCACTATGATTGAATTCTAATGACCTTTGAGCACCAAATTAGCACCTCAAATTACAACCCAAGCAATTAATTAGATCTCAGTTTTACCTTAAGTGACCTCTGGATACAAAAACATGCTGTGCTGGCCTCAGATGAACCCAAACATTTCAGGTTCTCTTGTTGACCTCAAATGAACCACATCAGCCTAATTAGATCTCGAGTTGACATTAAATGGTTGTTCCATCCTTCAAATGAGAACAGCATTGATAATAATGACTGTTGTATGTGCAATTGATGTCAACTTGACATCAGATGATCCTGTACTTCAACAGATAACCTAGTTGACCTCAAACAATATCTTACATATATCTTGTCTCATGATGATGATGTCAGATTACTCCTCTGGACAGCTTACTTGGACCTTAGGTTGACCTCAGATGATGTAATGGTGATTATCTAGCCTTCAAATTGACCTCAGATGATCTCTGAGTAGGAGGTAATGGCTGTGCTGATCTCCAGTGATCCTGATCAATTTTGTCCACTCTAAAGTTGACTCTGAAATGATCCCCAGAAGATACTAGAATCTCATGTCCATTTGAATCTTGTGACCATTGGGCTTTGTAATTGGATAAGTCCTGAAAAACTGTTGATCAGAACTAATCTATTTCTTCGGTACTATAAGCCAAGGACACAAAGCTGGGATCTGTGGACCCCAGGCAAACAAAAACATGTTTTTCATGGGTTTTTTTCTGTGTTTTTTTTGTTTTGCTTTGTTTTGTTTTTTGAAAAGGAGCGCAGTGCATCAAACTAAAGGCGTTATCTGACTTCAAAAGACATCTGATCAACAAAATATGGTAGCACTTAAACATCCAGATCCTCTGTCTGGCAGAAATTGATGTTTCATCACACATCTCACAGTAATGTCCTTTAGTAGTAGTTGTGTGGAGAACTGTTACTTCAGAAAACTTCAGATTAGAGAATAATATGTCAGTGTTTGATCTGCAACAATCTCCTCAAGCAGAAAGCTGAGGTGGTGTTTGACCTGAGTGTATCTTTATGAAACTTTTCTCTTTGTGTCTTCTGCCTACAGTACAAAATTGTGCGTCAGTAGTTAGTAGATTACCTCAGGTAATCCCTGAGCAATACATGAAGTAGCTAGACAAATCTCCTATACTTGACCAATAGTCTGCAGTAACAGTTAAATTATATCCACCTTGTTGTAGTTTGGGGCAAGTGTGTTTAACAGTATGTTTACATGCATAAATAAGGGAATAATTGTCAGTTTGGTCCCTACACGTATTTCTTGGGTATCATTAACACGAGAAGGTCCTTCCACAGTGAATTTGGGCAGCAATAGATCTTTACAGATCTCTGAGCTCTAAATGAATGTCTGTATACAGGTTTGGCTGTAAATGATCTACTGAGAACAAACATGGACCTTACACAGCCATGGTAGTGATAGCGGCGGTTCATTTCAGCTAAACTCATTTTAACGATGAGGGCTGCTCTGAAAGGAATGCTTCCTATTTAACTATGCTGGCTGATAAAGTCAGAGGTGGATGTTGGTGACATGGCAGTAGAGATTGAAGATTCCCACCAATATTCCATTATATCTTGTTGCCATGTGACAGATAGCAGCAGAGAGACAGTTTGACCGAATGGTGTCTGACCTGGAAGTGTGTATGAAGCAAAGGAACATGACTCAACTCCATGCAGAAAAAATAGCACCCACTGACATTCAATGATGCTTGCTGAACATTTCTGGAGTCCAAACTGTGAATGTGAGCATAGTGAGGCAGTGGGTGATGTATTTTAGCAGTGATGACAGTGACAGTGGTTCAACTCAGCTGGCGTAGATTGTTATGAGTGTAGCATGCAGGCTCCTATTCATCATTGGTGAAAATGCATAGGTAATTGTGGTGACTGCATTGAAAAATAGGCATTTTATATCTGGGAATTTGCTCTATCAAATAGCACTATTTGTATGTGATGTAATTTCCGTGAAAATAAATCACAGACATTACTTTCAGAGTGACCTACGTGTGTTGATTGCAAATATGCCTGTGCTGTTTGTGTATTAGTGCATGTGGCAGTATGTGAAGGGGAGATAGTCGTAAGGCTTGTGGCAGAGGGCGCATATTTCGTGCACGGACAGAGCTAAGGCGATGAGGTTTGGCTGGAAGAACACCAGATCTTCTTTCTTCATTTGGTGAAATCCTAACATGAATTGATCTAAAATGAATAGACTTTCTGGAGAGCTACAGCTCTGATGTTTAAATTAAATTTCTGTAGACACATCTATATTACTATCTTTTAAGTACATAATAGATCATTATGAAACAAATTGGATAGGCTAAGTATGAGCACAAAATAGATTTGCTGTCTTTTTCCTCTGCATGAATATGTGCACTAATTAGAAACCCTGAGATTCCCAAGAGACAAGTCAGACAGCTGTCTCTTTACCCTGTATGTGCCAGCAAATTTCAGACAATTGCTCTACTACCTACATTCTTGCTTCTATTTAATGAATATAACAAAATTATTTATGTGAATAAAGATTAAATTGTTTTGCTTTCTTTATCCTTTAAATATAACCATGTTGGTTCAAATCCATAGGAACAATGAAGACACTAACACAAGAAGTGTTTCTAGGTTTTTAGGCATTTTTGTCCAAAAACAATGTTTGACCACTGGGAGAAAGACCCTGGAAATCAGGGAAGCACAATTTTAATTAATAGAGAGCCAGTGAAGATTCTTATTTACCATCACTAACTTCTATTAGGTGGGCATCAAAAAGTCTTAGTTTTCTTAGGGCTCTGCACCTTCTTAGAAGAGTCTTGTTTTTGCATTATTTCCTAGTTAAAGGAATCTTCTAGCATCTAAGCCTATAACCTTCCTTAGTAAGCATAAAAATTCAATACCAATATTCACTTCAGTCTCATACCACTACCCTTACTCTTACTCTTCATTTTACATAGTCCATGCTATCATTTCTCCCCTTCTGCTTACTATCATCTTGTAACTCTGGGGCTCAGTCTAGTTGAAGGTGTTCTTTTAGTAATGTTTTCCATATTGTGCTCTCCTTCCTTACATGCTTCACTGAAAATGGACTTAGTCCTAACACTTACCCACTAGTTTTCAGGCCCTTCCCTATCTCAATACCTCCATGCTATGGCAGTCCTGTATCTTGTCTCGGCCTCAGTCACTTCTTTGAGCAGACCACATAGAGGAGCAGGAGGGATTTTCTGCCCCACTGTGAGAGCATGCTCTCAAAACAACAATCACAGGAGCAAGCTGTCAAATGTAAATGCGAAGTTTTTTGCTTCCCTTTCATGGAGCTCCAAACCATTGCATTTTTTTCCATGTTCTTTAGGAAAGCAAACTGAGACTTTTCACCACTATTATACCACTTCAGCTAATCTTGCTACATACAGCCTGTTATTTTACAAAGCCAGACAAAAGGTTTGGCAGTCAGAGGTGGGCCACCATGTGTCCAGAGGAATAGAACCCTTACTAGGCAGTACAACTGACTGTGTGTTCTGGGCTTTCCCTTGGTATTTCTTTTTTTTAAATCTGTTCCACAGGGGGATCACTGTCTTCCTGTCAATACTTGCTGTAAGTGCTATACTCTCATTACAACAAGCCCATTACTGTATCCTTATCAAACCAATTTGTTTTTATTTAGGCACTAAGACTTTTCCTTCTCTTGTTTAGTGTCAGGCACATATTTTGCTCAGCAGTTGCACTTGGCTTCCTAACATTGATGCTTCTGTAAAAATGGGCTTGATCAATGAGAAATCTCTATTACCTGTTTTGCAAAGTTTACACCCAGTTGCTCCTCAGCACCATATCTACTAAGCACTGTTTACATAACCAGTTACTTCAACAGCATTAAGTTTTGGTTTTTATTATTCTTTTGTTATAAATAGCCATTCTCAGTGGTATAAATAAAAAAAAAAAAAAAAAAAACAACCAATCAACCAAAGAAACAATAAAATCCTGACAGTGGGGTTTGGAGACTCTCACATCTGTTGTTAGTAAATCACATTATAAATTATAAGTTCTGCACCTGCTTTTCGTGGCATTCGATATTGGGAACCAATCCCTTCCTCACAGATAAGCTCACCAGAGTGCCTGAGCTCAGCAAGGGAGTCTGCAGCTCAAGGGTTTACAATTAAGCTTGTAGGTAAGGGAAATGTGGGCTCACAAAGCGATCCCTCCCTGCTTCTCCTCATAAAACTGAAATCAAGGGTACAGCAATGACATCTAATTGCAGCACGCAGGGACCACAACATGGAAGAAATTATACACAGTGCTGGTGCCAGCTTTCCAATTAACATTTGACAGATCTTGTAAAATTACCACTTATTTTAGCAAGTATCTGTGTTACAAGAACAAAGCCAAACCAAACAACAACAAAACAAAACCAATACCCTGTTCCCCAGCTCTTCCCAGCACGAAAACCATTGCAAAATATAAAGCACTTTTTCAACTGCTGATGTTTACTATCCAGTTCATGAAAAGACAAAAGTAAATGGAAATAAAATAATACATAATAGGAAAGAAAAATGAGTGGGAGGGAAAGAGGTAAGGATATTTTATTTTCAGCATAACAGTTCCAGGAAGCACAGCCTTGTAGTTAGTTACACCCACCTGAACCCAATCTCTTCTTGTTCTGTGAGCCTACTGTTTCATTCAGTGCCAAAAAGTCTTCTGAAGTGGTGATTTAATTACAGCTGTGGTATAAGGTATATCAGCTCCTTTTGTATTTTCAGATGAATTTATTGCAACAACTTTCAGAATGGGGCTACAGGGTTGTATTGGGAGCAGCTAAAGCTTACAGCTTGGATGACAAATGGATAATACAGAAGATAAATAAAGTGATTATAAAAACTTGCCTGTATTTTGGGGAGTTTTTTTTTTTTTTTTTTTTTTTTTCTTCTATTTTTCTTCTTTTTTTGGACCTACATCTCAAAGCACACATAAAATCAAAGATTCAGACATAGTAGTAAGGCAAGTTCAAATGCTCTGCAAAGACAGACCTGTAGCTCGAATCCAGCACAATGTCCCAGGTGGACTGAGCTTCTGACAGGCTTCTGGTTTTGCTAATGTCTCCAGGGTCCTCTGACTGTCATTGCTGAGCAGCTGCCTTTCAGTAATTCATGGTATTTGGAATAATTAGCTCCACTCTTCTCCTTGGACTGGTAAAACTAGGCACCTCTTCATCCATGGGTTGCATAATGATTTATAGATTGGCATAAAGTCTATTCTAAATGTTGTCATTCCCTCCAATTTTTCAAGCCCAAACTTTTCCAAAAATATTTTCTGTGCAAGATGATCTCTATAACAATGTAATAAGTACAGAGAGCTCTCTATGCTCACTTCCTCCTATAAATATATCTGTCTCATTTACTAGGTGAGGTGCTCTATTTATTTTTCTGTCTTGAATATCCAATTGCGTGTAGTTTTCTTGATTACCTAGTAGAAAGTGAACAAGCGCAGACACTGATATTTCTGGCAGTGTGCCCTCTGCTCAGATGATAAGGCATGAAGAGCAATATCCTTTCATACTGTCTTACTGTTCTAGGTCGTGCTGAAGTGGAACATCACAGCAAAGAGAAAGATTCCTTCCCCTCCATTGCAATCCTAATTCCAGTCTCTATTTAATTGCTGAATTCAGGTTAGTAAAAGAGATGGATTAAGGCATTGAGCTCCCATGCTGACTCCATGAAAGCTTTTCTTTGAAATTCTCCATTATCTGAACAGCTCTGTTAACCAAACCTATTATCTTTCTCCCTTGGTTTTCAAGTCGAGAAAGGAAAAGCAACTTCTTTAATGGCCCACAGATTGATGATTAACATTTTACATGTCCCTGCTGGTAAGTAAAAGAACTGCTTTGTGGACAGTGAAAATGCTGGAGAGAAGGAAGCGGGAGTCAACTTATGTTACTAAGTTGTACTGCTTCATTAATCACAATCTTTTTTATTGCATTGCTCAAAGCCAAATCCATTCAACTTCTCGGGAATGGATTAGATCAAAACCAAGTGCTCTTAATGCACCTTTGACATCTGGCCTAGCAGCTGGCTATCTGCTAATATTGTTCTTAAGAAGTGTCAGGAGCCACATTTACTGTGACCATTCTTGCCCTTCTGATTTAAGCTACTGTAGAGGGCAATGAATTACCTTAAAGGAGCTCCTCTGGAAAGCCCTAAGTTTTATGCTGGACCCCTGCCAGCCTCACTACTTCATGAGTATGAACAATCAGACAATTGAACTGATTTGACTTTGCCACTCCTGGTGTTTCATTGCCTTTAACCTTGGGATGTAATGATGGTAATGCCATGCTAAGTGCCTCTCCTACCAGGGGGAATAGGGTTTGTCAGCTCAAGTAGGGCACCCATTCTTGTTAGCTGAAAACTGTGCTGATTTGCAGTGAGAGGAGAAATAGATTGAGTATGATTAACACCACTTTGAATGCAGCTTATTTTCTTCTAAAGCCTTTGTAGGTAGGAAATGCCTAGATGTATTTATTTGTTTTAATTGTAAGTTCATTACCAAGAAAACTTGGTAGTAGCTTTTTATTTTTTTTTTCTTTTCTTCCCCCTCTCCCCCCCCCCTCCGCCCCTCCTTAGTGAGATTCTTTAATATCTACTGATGACTCAATAATGTCAACCTGAGGAATTTGTACTCCCCTGCCTGCAGGCAGAGAAATGATGGGTTGGTTTGATTTTTAGGCTGCATTAAACATGGAGGCTATTGTTCCTTTCTGATGAAGGTGCTGTGAGAGGAGTTTTCCTTTCCTGTCCCTGCAAGTTTAAGAAATAAGGTCTGGTCAGTGAAGCATGCTAGTTCACATCTGTCAGGACAAACTATGGAGTATTCTGCTTTCCATATGACATGCTGCCATTTTTCTTTCCTAGTTATTTTCCTGTGGTATCTCATGTTGTTACCTGATTCTGACTCTCTTGACATGACAAGAACCTATGCGAGAAAATGATGCAAGACAGAAGAGTAATTTGTGTCTTTATAACTTGGCCCTTCTCAGACAGAAGGCTTTTGGCAGAGGCATCAACTTCCATCACATATGCTATGGTCAGAAAGGGTTGTTATACTCATCTGTCTTGACCCATAGAAAACAGAGACTCCAGCTATGTCCAGGTCACTGAGTGTGAATCTGTGTGCTCTCTAGAGCCTATACATGAAGTCTATATGCACAGGGAGCTTTTAAAGAATCTCAGAATTGCAGTGGTTGGAAGGGACCTCTGGTGATCACTGTGTCAAAATGCCTGCTAAAGCAGGTTCCCTGCAGCAGAGGGAATGGATGGGCATTCAGTCAGGTCTTGAATATCTGCAGAGAAGGAGGCTCCATAACCTCTCTGGGCAGCCTGTTCCATTGCTCTTTCATCCTCACAGTAAAGAAGCTCTTTGTTACGTTGAGATAGAAGTTTCTATGTTCCACTTTGTGCCCGTTGCCCTTTGTCCTTTTGCTGGGCACTGATAAAAATAACCTTTACACATTTATAAGCATTTATAAGATCCCTTCTCAGTCTTCTTCAGACTCGTCATATTGCAGCTTGGAAGCTTTTACTAATACTTGCTAGAAAATTTCAGATGAGAGAGATAAAGGGGTCTTTGATTAATATATCAGCTTGCAAAGTATATGGTGTAGAGACCAGTATGCATTCATTGCCACCATTCCCACTGTCAGTAACATCCCCAAAAGGAGCAAAGAAGATGCTGGGAACCACTGAGACCTTAATAGCTGCAGCTGTATTCATCAGAAGACAAAGACCATGGATGCAACTAAATTGTTTCATAGAAGAATGAATAACCTGATTGAAAAAAATTGATCCCAAGAAGACAGACCATCTTTGCCTACTTGAGAAAGTGGGTGATGCTGGGGAATACTTGTGGTGGCTGAGTCTAATCAGAGGGAGGGCAAGAGGTGATGCTCCATAATGTCACTGCAGGTCCAGAAGCCGAGCAACTCAAGCACTGTGATGTGCTCTTCTTAGGAGTCCTATCTTACAAAGGAATGTACTGTGGTAGCAGTAGCTCCAGTGTGTCAACTAGCAGCTACTGGCTTTTGTTGAGAAGGAGAAAGAAATTTCCATGGAAAATGTTCATCTCTCCAATCTCTCTTTTCCAGCAGTACACAAACAACACCTTCCGAAAGCCAACTGCTTCTTATCGAACAGGAATGAATGTTCCAAGAATTTTTACAATGCTAGAATGAGTCCAAATCTTCAAATATTCAACTACTCCCACTTGGCATCTACTGAGGTGCATCTCAGTAACTCAGAGGAGTAGACTCAGAGCAGCTGGAGCTGGGGAAGGAATATGAGGATATAGTAGCAGATGTGGCAGTCATCTGCTCCTGTTCTGCATACTTCTCCTCGTTCTGAGGAGGTCCAAATTCAAACTGAAACTAACATGTGGAAGAACTTATTTATGGTAAGGGTGATGGAGCACAGCAACACGTTGCCCAGAGAAGTTGTGGATTCACCTTCTGTGGAGATATTCAAGACCAGTCTGCATGCTCACTTGTGAGATCTGTTGTAGGGAACTTGTTTTAGCGGAAGGTAGATTTGACAGTCTCTTAAGGTTCACTCCAATGCCTGTGATTATCTGATTCTGTGGGCCAGCTTTCATAGCAAGGGGAAGCTGAGAGACTTCTCTAGAGTATCTGATCTGCCTTTACACCTGAACTACAGTGCAGACTCCACCTGCTGTTCAAATTTAGGAATGTTGCACCGGTGGCATCAATGAACCAAGCTTAGACCTGACTGTCACGTGCTGCACGTGTGTTTTCTTATTTTGATGACCAAGGTGTTAATTCTGGAACCTTCCTAGGTGCTTTCATGCAGATTCATCCATACTTCCTAGCTATTGTGGCTGTAGCACATGGATGGAGGTATTCAGCTGGATCTGATGGAAAGATTGTTTCTTTCTCTTAGCTACAGGTGAGTGGTTTCCCAGATTGCTATTAGAAGTAGATACTGTATAATTACCCAATGGCAGCATCTAAATTTCAGGAGGAAAAATTTAACCTAGCTATAATGAATACTATTTCAAAGCCTTCTGTTTTCAGCCGGATTCTGTGCCTAAAAGCACTGCTGTGAGGGCAAATAATCAGCAACAACACAGACATAGAAACTGAACACATTATATTCAACCTTCCGGAAACAACACTGTGCCCAGTTTTGTTCAACATCTTCATAAATGATCTGGATGATGGGATTGAAAGTATTCTCACTAAGTCTGCAAATGACACTAAAGTGGGTGGTGAGAAGGACCTGACATGGGAGAGCCATCTTACAGACAGACAGACCTGGACAGGCTTGAAGAATAGGCAAGAAAAAATTGCATGAAGCTTAACAAAGACAAGTCCTTCACCTGGACAGCATTATCAAACAGCTCAATGTAGGCTAGAATATCTGTGGCTGGGGGGCTGCTCTGCTGAGTAGGATCTCAAGTCCTGGGAGACAAGAAACAGAATTTGAGTTAGCAGTGCTGCATGCAAATCAGATCCTGGGCTGCATCCACAGGGGCATTATTAGCAGAGATACAGAGATGTGATCATCCCACTCTGTGCCTGTCTGTACCTGAATTACTGCATCTGGTTTTGATTCACACAATTGAAAAAAAAATTAAAAAAAGACACAGATTGTTTGGAGAGTGTCCAAGAAAGTGTCATGAAGATGAACAGAAAACTGGAGAGCCTGCTCTGTGAAGAAAGACTAAAGGAGTAAGGTGTTTTCACCTTAGAGAAGGGATGGGAGCACCTCATTACACCATTTTAGTACTTAAGGAGTGACTACAAAGAGTACAGAGATGATGCTCACAAGGAGAAGATAGAAGATATCCTCTCCACGTGGAGAAGATAGAAGCTACAAAGCAGTAAATGAAATACTGGACTTGATCATCTTTCAAAGTCCCTTCCAACAAGTTTTGTTCTGCGATTCTGTCACCTATGAGCTAGAAATTTGTGTTTAAACTAGAGTTCTCAAGAACTAAGAACAGTGACAAAAGACCAGCACATGTGATGATGAAAGATAATGAGAAAAAGTTTCCCACCTGCTCTGAATGTTTCCTTGGCATTGTACCAATCTGCAAGCTGTTTGGCCAAAGGCTGACAAGAATCGAAATTCAGCGAGCAATCTTTGTAAGACAAAGGGGTTTATTTGTATACTGATTGGGCTGGCACAGCCAGTGTCTGGAATCTATATTTCAGTAGGGCTTTTTTTTTTTTAACTTAAATAGAATGAATTTATATACAAAATGACCAGTGTTTGCTAGCAGCTATAAATACTGCTGATCTATCATTATTTTACTTTACATTTGCAAATATGTAGTTTATATATGTATTTAACTAAGTTTCTTGCTTGTATTGTGATTTTTCTGCCTTCAGTTCCATCGCTGTCAAGTAATGTTGCTGGTTTCATGGGAGTGACTATGGGTTAAAACTGTAAAAAGAGAACATTTGATTTTTTTAAAGAAGTAGATCCTTGTTTCACATGCTTTCTTACAAATATTGAACAAGGGAATCCTTTTGACCATTAAATAAATGATTATTAATTTAAAAGCTCTATATAAAAATAACATAATGGTTGCGCTCGAAAAGTGATTTGATGAGAATTTTCTCTACTTCACACTGTGAAAGCGTAATTTCTATGAAATCTAAGAATGAAACAGATTAGCACTCCTGCCTGCATCGCTCTGCAAGAGTGGATGAAATGTTTTTACAATAAATTGATCTTTCCAATAGAGGGCAGTATGTCAGTGACTCCAGATGTTGCAGCACTGCCGTGCAAAGGAAAAGGAAAGAACATTACAGAAGCTCAGAGGTCCAAGTTCAACGCAGTATTGTCAAGAAATCATCTTGGGAAACAGCCTAAATAGATACTGAAAAAAGCTTTTAATGTCTCTTCTAATGGAGACCAACTGTTCAAGCTGCACTAAATTGTAGTCTGTAAATTTAAAATAGAAAATTTAGGGTTATTCTCTGTGCAGTTGTTGCAAGCACTCACATTCTTGGTCATATTTAATAAATCACACTGGTTGCACACAGACATTAAACAACTGAAAAAGTTTACATGGAGCTTCTGTTATCCTGCCTTCTGTGCTTTTTGTTCTGATTCCTAATCTTTCCATGGAATATCATACAAAGAGACATTAAAAAAAAAAAAAAAAAAAAGAATTATTTTTTTTCTAAAAGAACATCAGATCTGATACTATTTAATTTTCTATTTTTATGCTTATTAGCATCAGCTGCAATTGACCTTAAACAGCTGTTGCTGGATAACATCTATGGGCTGAAGGTTAAATGCTTTTGAAATCACAAAAATTTACTTAATTGTACTCACTGAATATTTTCAAACTTAAACAAAAATGACAAATTAGAGTTTTTCTTTCCATGCAAAGATTTTGAAATCCATTAGTTTTGTTCAGGGATGTTTAGAGGGCACCTACTGTAAAAGGCCTGGTACTTTACATCTCGTTGGAGGTGTAAATGGGGTCAGTTCAAGGAACTGTATATACATCTGTATGAAGAATAGAAGATTACAGTGATTACACTGAATCCTGATTTAAAAACAGCCACACCTTCTTAGGGAAGTTTTTTTTAGTGGTACAATAGGATTACAGAATTTTCTTTTAAAGATGGAAATGTCATTGCTGTTCGGACAAACTTGTATAGAACCAGTCACTCTGAAACACTGGAACAATAACTCACCTCAGAGAGAGGCAGAATGGGTTTCATTAGTAACCCAGATGGCAGCAAGAGAGTGATGCAGACATTGCCAAGACAATCTGTGCTTATTTGATAACATCTGGAAACCTTATAGTAAAGATGAAGACAGTGCTTACACCTTCAAATTGCCAAGAAATAGATAAATAGATATACGGATGCCAAATCATCTGCTTGCCTAAAATGACAGGAATAATAAATAATCAGGACAAATCTCTCCAAAAAGTATTTTTTAAGCTTGGTGCTATGTTCATTTTCCAAGAGCCCTCTCAATTAGCTGTACGATTATTATCATTTAGTTTGAGAAGAGGAATATATTAATTTCTTAAAGTAGCATCTTTTTTCTGCGGAGCTTTTGGATGGTAAAATATTCTGCACTACCTGAAGTTGCTTGGATAGCTATATTCAGACGGTTACTTAAGCATATGTCTAGCTCTAAGCTCATTGGAGAGGTATTGATTTCTTTGGGTAGGGAATGAGCTTAAAGGGTGCACACAAGCTAATGCCTCAGACTCTACTGGGACTCCTCAAAGACATGGTCTTCAACCTCTCCTCTGTTATGAGGCAGGGAGAGAAGAAAATGGATAATCGTAAAGAACCCGTCTAAGGGACAGAGTGCCCCTGGAATGTACGTCCCTGATTGATTTACCCTGCAGCGAACTCTTGGCAATTGAGTAACTGCAGCAGGCAAACACAAAGGCCCAGAAACAAAAGAGAGATTAGCCTGCACCTCTGCTGGGAGTGTCTCCAGAAACATTAACACTGTAGTGAGAAAACGCGCCCATTGATTAGGGCAACGAGGCTATTTAAAGACGATGAAGATAAGACGTCTCATAACACTGTCGTGTCCCCAGCAATCCTCTTTCCTCACATTTGATGTTAATAGTGCTCCTGAATATTTTGCAGCGCCTCAGCAGAAATGTGGGGGCCCAGTCAACAAGAAATCTGACTTCTTGTTGGTAAAAAAGTAACGCCAAAAGATGTCTGTTAATACTTCAAAGCCAAAAACTTCACAGTGTTTGATCTTCAGCAATCACAAGGACACAAAAAAATATCCTCAACGTGTCTTTCGTTAATCACGGGGTCATTTAGAGAAGCGCTGCAAAGCCAATCAACTGTTGCTGTGATTTTCATGGCTCCTTCATTGTAACTGAATGCATTTTTTTTATTTCTAAATTTAACAAAAACAGGGGGATAGAGGACACAGTTTTTAAAGCCCTCCGATAAAGGATTTTATTAATCTAAAGAAATGCCAGACGAGCTCAGCATTTGCTCAGAATTGCTATTGGTTAATTAGTTGAAATGGAAGCAATGTACACATCAGCTTTATTAGGGCTGGGCTGAATCTGCTGATCATGGAAGTAATCTCTTAAGCTCAGTACTGCATTTATTTTGTGGGGATTTTCAAGGGAAATCACAACAATTATTTCTAAATCACAGATGGTGCCTGATCTGTTTACTCTTATTCATGCAGTTTCAGGCTTTTGTATGAAGCATGTCTGCTATGCACTCTCTACGCCTAAATGCCAGATTTTGCTTCCATTGGAGTTTCCCTGGGTTGTCCAAAAAGTCATGCATCAGAGACCTGAGACCTTGAAGAGCAGCAGGCAGACTTCAAGCACGGTACCCTTCTGCAGTGTGGACAGGACCAACAAATCTCTCAGGCCTGCTGCACTGAGCCCTTACAGGCAGAACACCCAAGTGAAATATTTGCTCTGATCTTCGGAGAACCATAGCTACACATGGTTTTAGTGCATGTCTGTAGGAGGAGACAGTTTTTATTAGTCTGTTTAATATAACTGAGATAAAACCTGAATTCTGAATTCTGAAGAGTCCCTTCATCTAATTGAACCTAGTAAGACTTCTACAGGTCTTGTTTTTCTCATATACACAGACCATTGAGGGTACAATGAAACTACTGCATATATAGGAAGGTAAGCAATCATTTTCCAGGAGCAGAAGCATGGCCCATAACACTAAAATTAGACAAACAGGCACTTTACATCAGAAACAGGGCAGATATGGATCTATCTTGTCAAAGGAACATTCAAGCCAGTTTTCAAAAGATTCCTATTGGGATAGACATGGGGAGCAGAGGTGTAGAGTGAAAAGGGGAAGAGGCAGAGAAAATTACTGAGCTAGACATTGCTTCACCCAGTCTGATTGCTGGACAACGTTGGGGATGTTTATCGCATTTCATGAGATCGTTCCCATTATGAAGATGATGCTCAAAGTGCAGTGGGAGGACCAAAGTCCACAGGATAGCTGGGCTTTTAAATTTCCCACTAAAGTACATGTTTATGTTTGGACCACGTTGCTCAAAGTGCAGGATAAGTGATCATCAGATGAATCCATCTCACAGCATGATGCGGAAGGCTACATACGCATGCACATGTAACTAATTAAGCAAATACCTATCAATGTATAATCCTCCTGGAACTGACAATTGTTATCTGCTGTTGTATTGTGTAAAGTGTTTCACCACTGTGCTCCTTGAACACTTATACTAATATGTATCATCATCTATGAGAAACTGCAATGTGCAGAATGTATAATACAGTTTGTATGTGCAGGAATAAAGCTGCTGTGAGACTGGACAGTGG
>NW_024884833.1:8933394-8962519 GCF_019232065.1 Centrocercus urophasianus | reverse complement strand
TCCCTCTTTCCTCCTAAAGTTGCTATGGCAAGGTTTCCAAAAGTTAAATAACTCAAGGCTTGCTTTGATTTGCCATAAAACTGCACAGCTTGGGCAGTTATACAGGTGGGACAACCAAAGCCCACAGGATAGCTGGGCTATTTAGATTTCCCACTAAAGTACATGTTTATGTTTGGACCATGAGTGTTATTTCACATCAAGCCATCCCAAGGGAATTCAGGAATCTTACCTGCACCCAGTCCCTCCATTTTGGATGCAGTACTCAGAAAGAAAGGTATTTTCTAACTGATAATGGAAGACAGTCCTGGAAAGTATCAGGTGATTGCTGGCAGAAGAGCAATGACGGAACATTTGAAACAGCATTCCTGAAGCAAGAAGAGGAGAATGCCAAACCCAATTTCCATGTTACACATTAGTGAAAAATGTACAATTTTCTTCTGACAAAACAGAGGAAATACAGGAACAATTAGAGTTGGTTTAATCAGAGAAAGAATGGCCTGTGCAATAATGTCAAATGTCGAGCATAAAAGGTGGCCAGGAATGAAGGGGAAGGTACAGCAAATCAGGAACAGGAAAAGGAGGTAATATCTGAAACACGGGTGGGTGCTGTGGGGGTGGACAGCCGATGGTGATATTCGAAAGGTACTATCTTCAGCTAGCACTTTGTTTTATCTTTCATTATTAATTACTATTAGAAATACACAAACTTATAAAATAATCAATGTATTTGTCATTTCTTCTAAATGCAGTACCTTTTTCTTAATAGGATAGCCTGTTGTTGTACTGTTGTTCAGTACGCCTTCATGCAAATATCTCTAAGTCTTTTTTCCTCTTCTACTAGCTGAGGCTTTCCTTATAATAATAGAGAAATAAATGAAGAAATCTAACTATTTACATATTCAAAAGTTGCAGCTGTAATTTAAATTGCAAAACTGAGCCACTTTTGGTGCATCGGTGGAGAAACATGCAATACTTAATCTAATAGGCTAAGAAAAATCATGAAAGTGAATATAGACTTCTTATGTTAGGCTTTTATTTTTACTCCTCTCTTTTGAAAATGCATACACAGTACTTTTTTTTCTGACAGATTCTGACAGCTGATTTAAAGGGAGTTGGGAAAAAAAAAATAACAAAACAGATTTTATTTTCTTATGCAGTTTTTTTTTTAATTTTCTTCAGCATTAAAGAAAGGAACTTCATCAACATTGATTGTCATTTACAGAAAACATTCAAAAATCATGTGTGCATTATTATGGAATGCTAACAGTATTGAACTAATAATTTACATGACATAAAATAAGACAAAAATCTATTACATTCTAAAGTAATATAGAAACTTTTCATTTGACAGGAATGCTGGTCCTAGGAAATTTATGACAAAAAATAAAACCCTCAAATGGTCACTTTCTAAATGAATCAGGCTGTAGTTTTACTCACATACACATAAATTAGGTCTGTTATATTAAACAAGGGATAAAGATCAGAAGAAAACTGCAGGTGTAAAAACACTGTGTGAACTCCTGTCTTCACAGAAATCAGTGGGAGTTTCGCCATTGGTTTCAGTGGAACCAGGGTTTCACCCGGTTTGCCATTGCTTGTTTGTGGTTTTTGCTGTTTGCATCTACAAGCCAGTTAAGAGACATTATAGTTATTATACAATTAAGCTTCAGAAAAAAAAAAATGTTGACTCTGCGAGGCATTTGATTTTAGAAATGAATTTTCATTTTGCTTTTCAGAGTAATTCATTTTGTTATATGCATTTTCTTTGATTGTTTTGATAGGCAATGCAACTCTTGTGCGTTACCAACAGCAGTAGAAAGTGGTTTGCAAGTAGCAGCCTCCCCACAATTCACATTAAATTGATTTAGAACAATATAGCTACGGCCAGGCACCAAACAGCTCGAGGCCTGGAGATCTGGTCTTAGCATCTCATTTCACTCTAACAAAATGAACTGGAAATAGAATAAAAAAATTAGATATTTCAAAGTGGGAAGTATATGAAAAATCAGTTTCTCTCATAATCCTAAATGCAAGGAAGCATTTCCAGGGATATTTCAAAAAATATTAGAAAGTTTCTTTTAAATCTAAATATCTATTTTAATTACGTTTTTCTTTTTGTACAAATTGGTAATCAGAAAATACTAGCCATTAAAGTCATGGGATGCGGGAAAAGCATCCAAACAGTTTTTGTGTTATTTATGCTCCTGCCTGTGTTATTATAGCTGTTGATGAACTGGACACAATTTCTTTCTCTATTACGATCTTTAAAACAGGTATCAGGTGAAGGTCAGTTATGGCTTCGGATTACAGCTAATCAGTGACCCGACCTCAGATTTTAATAAGCAATTAAAAGCATACAAAAATATTTTGCTCCTTGGAAAGAAAAAATTGTTTCTACTAGTATAACCCATGCCAGAAGAATTATTCATAAAAGCCGTAAACTGTATGGAAACACTAGTAGCTTAAGCAACCTTTCTTCAAATCATATTAGTCAAATGCAGTCTGCAGGTATTAATACAATTCTCACTGTACAGACTCACTGGGAGCAGGTTTCAACAACAGCCCCATCATTTTTTTTTTTTCCCCCATTACAAACAGAAGTATACACTAAACATCAATGGCTGGTCAAAAGGCTTTATCTATTACAATCAGTTTCCATAAAAACTGAAGAGTACAATACACTTACAGGAAGCAAGTACATTATTTGCTCTTTGATGTTTTTCCTCTTTAAAAAAAATCGTTACAAAGTCTTATGCTTAAACAGAGACATAGAAAAAATCAGTGTATTCGCTGTCCCCAGTTATGTACAGCAAAAATTACAGAGACAGCATACATAGTATTAGACCTTCCACAAGCATATATTAAAAGTAATTACATTTGAAAAAATATTTTATTTGTCTTCTACATTTCTACAATACGTACTCAGGTTTCTTTCTTCTTGTTTTGTTTGTTTAGTTTTTAAGTAACTTTCTTTAGTGTTAATCAGACGAGGCAGACAGTGCAGTTGTGAAATAAGGGATTTCGTTGATATTCTGATTCTCAATTTATTTATACCATCCATTCATTACAGCCAGAGTAATTAGTTTAACATGGGAATTATCTCACAGCGATTAGCATAAGTCTGAAAATACCCCATGCTTCAATTTAGCCGGGTGTTGATAACAGTGTACTCAGAGTTCTGTTGTGCTTTACTCGTGGTCACAAGTACAATCGCAGAGCTGCGCTGCAGCCTGCCAGAGGTCACACTGCAGTCATGCAAGAGGCAAAGACTGCTGCGGCTAGTTAGTTTGTTTGCTAGGATCTCAGTGGCTTCATAAGGATAAGGGCATGAAAAAATCCCTGTCTACTGCACGAGAATGTGTAGTCCACACTTTGTAAGGTAACGTATTATTGTAATTTCTGATTAACAACAAAACACCTTTTTTTTTTTGCCTGATTCTGACATTGAAGCGACACGTTATAAAAACACAACTGTAGTGCATCTGAATCTGAATCCCCATAGAAGCTGACAGCCTAATGTAGTAACTCTGACTTATTAAGCTGTGTGTCTAATCAAGACAAGTATAAGTGCTTTTATTTTTATTTTTTTTAAATTTTTTATTTTATTTTAAATAAGCTGGTTTTCTCTGAAACAGTCTTCACGGTAAAGCCTGTTCTGTGGTTGCCCATCTGGCCCCACTTGTTTTTCCATGCAATCAGTTTTTCATTGGTCAAATAATATGGGACCAACACGATCATGGTACTGAAAACTAGGAGACAATTCTTTCATTCTGTCCCGACAGAGTTTTATATAGAAAACACTTTACTGTTTCCAATGTATCGCCATAAACAAAGGCCACAACCTATTCTTGGAGCACATGCTTTTTTCCCAACAGCAGTATCTTCGACCACAAATTAGCAGCTCCATCCAGTGTGTCCAACAAATATGCAAAACCACTGTGATATCTACATTAGATGAAGTTTTTTCTTTATGTTATTCTACAGAAGACCACGTGCAAAGCAAACATTTTCTGCATGTACAGGTACAAAGAAACACATAATTTATTTATTGCTCCTATATCCAGTGATGTTTTCTTTCTCTCCCTATGTGCTGTGCTTGAATTGTGACAATGAAGAAGATAAGCAAATGTAGTACATTATGTTCCTGAACTCCTTGTGAGCAGTATTACCCTCGCTGACTGCAGTAACGCCCAGGAAATATCCCTCCTTTTCCAGTGTGTTTTATGCATTGCTTTCTTCCATCAGGACATGCAAAAAGGAAGGATTTTTTTAGAGGATGCTGACACATCCACAGTGCCACTGAACATTTGGGCTGCCTTTTTAAGTGAGCTACTGACCTGTGAGTTATCAATGGAGAAATTTTAGGTCTCTTATTTTTCTCGATGGCTTTTGTCTGCAATTTAGACTGCATAAACAAGTGGCTTTTTCAGTTGAGTGGTCTGCTGCAAACCTTTTCTGGGATGGCAAGTTGCTGGGATTTGGACTTGTAATAGAGTCATTCTGACTTGCAGGGACAACACAGCTAAGTGAGGAGATGGAGGCAGGGTGAAGAGGAGGAATGAGCCTGCTTCCTGTCTCCTGGGTGCAGCCTTCCTTTTAGACTGCAAGTGAACTTCATCTTTGGGAAAAAGCAAAGATGAGTCACATTAACACCCAAAGCCTCATTCATTAAGAGGTACAATTAAGCAGAGAAAGCGAGATAAGGTTCTCTGGGCAAAAAGAAAAAGGGTTTTAAATGGGTAGCTGTCCTGCTAGCAAGAACTTCAGTTATTTAGAGTTTCCAACAACCTGAAAATTAAACTCAAAACACAATGAGCCAGTTGGTGAAGAATACTATTACGAATGCCTCTATGCTGAGGGATATGGTCCTCTCCTTTCCACCTTTTGATGAGGTTATCCACTCATCTACATGTTGGGAATTCAGAAGACGGAAATAATCAAAACTTACACAAAATCACTATAAGAATAGTGACAACGACCATAATGAGAAGTGTGGGAAACATATTGTTTGGAGACTCCGAATCAAGTATATGACTGGCAAGATTGCAAGAACTGCAAATTAAGGTTATGTATCATTGCAATGTTAGGCCTATTGAAAACACTTAACGTAAAACTAGTGATAAGCAGAAGTGCATTTCACATTTCATATTAGTAGGAAATGGGAGTCTTTTTCACCAGTACTGTTTACAAATGGGTCATGTTTGCTGGAGATGAGAAAAGGACTGGTGAGACCATGGACAAACATTGCTACAGAGGCCTGGGTGTAGCTGTGGTTTCATTTTTCCCTGAGAGAAAAGGGCAGCTCATAGCCACTCAATTTTATACTGCTTGCTCTTTATAGGCATTTCTCCATGTGGTAGCTCAACAACAGTGTTGTTATCCCTGCTGATGTAACCATTTATTCCACCTCTTAGCTTTTCCTCTTAGGTGCCTGCAGCAATTCTGAACAGGATCTCGCATTAGTAGTACCTAAACTCAGTACATTTAAACTGCACTTTCTCTTGTTGATTGTCTAAATTCAGTAACTTATGCAGAGCTTGCTTACATTTTGTTTCAAAAAGGACATATCATACACTGACTGGTTTACCTACTGACTGGAGGTTGACTTGAAAACAGCAGGTGAGGTGAGTCCTGCAACAAGCTGAGGAATTTCTGTCAACGAATTCAATTTATACCAATGTTACTTCTAATCACTGGCTGGAAAGCCTTGTCTGGGTCATGTTCACTGGGCAGCTCAAACAGTACCCTTCAAAGCCTCTAGCATTCTCTTCCTTATCATCACCATTATATTTATATAGCTATTTTTAATAATGAAACATCCCTGAGTGGCATACAGTGCAATATCTGCATCGAGCAGTGATTGTCATTTACAAAGCGTGAAACATAAAAAAGAAAGAAGAGGACTGAGTCTCCAACATGCTGTTTCTAATGGATATCAGAAATAGCAGTTAAGTCTCCAGAGCAGAGGCAGAAAGTGCTGGGATAAGATGGTAGGTGTAGGTATCTATTACTGCCAGGAGAAGAAAGCTGTTCCCAGGTTTCCATTTCACATGTGCTTAAAAAAACCTGTGCTGTGTTTTAATTTGATAACTTAATTTTTGCCCAAGTTCTGTATTCCTGGGATATCTAATAGACAATGGCTCTGAAAGAGGGAACCAACTTCCAGGCTAGACCTCGGTTCTTCTGGATAGGGCTCAATCAATAAGAAGTCAGAAGTAAGGAAGATGTGGGCAGTTTGGATGTGACTGATCCATGCTTTGTAGCACAGCTTTACAGGAGGTGAGAAAGACAGTGTGGAAAGAAGCCATCAGCTGTGTAACTCTAGTTAAGCTGCCCGAGTGCCTTGCAGGCTGCTGAGGCCTTGGTGGGCTGCCACAGTCCTGCGGTGCGAGGCTGAGGGGCTGATTCTTAACAGTAGTTTTGCACCCTCCTTGTGTAGTAGTTGCTAGGTCAGAAATCCCAGCAGCTAACACAAAGGGAAATGAACATAAGTGCAAGCAGTGACCATGAAAGAAACAAAGGAAGTCACACAATCAAGATGATCTCCATGATAGCCCAGTAGCTGCTCCACCAGAGCTCCTTAACATTGCACATGTGTTGAGACATCGATGGTGCACAGCATCAGAGAATAAACAGCACATCACAGCAGAGAATAAACTGGTCCTTGGGAAATTAAGCTGAAGTGAACAACAGGAAGCATGAACTAAAAGAATTAAAAAGTAAGAGTGATGACATCTCACTTCAGAAGGGACCTGGCAACATCAAGGGCCTCTGACTTCACGAGGGGTTGAGCGCCTTCTGTGAAGTAGTGAGATGTCTCCATTTCTAGTGGCCTCCTAGAGCTGTGGGAGCCTGACAACATGCAGAATCTATTCCGAAATGCTGCCAGTCACAAATCAGTCTTAAAATATATGTTGTTTTTGAAAACCAGTTGGTTCAACTGAATGCTTTCTACTATCCAGTTTGTTTTTTTTTTTTTTCTTTCCCCTAGCAATCAATAAAGAAATCTTTCCATTAGAAGAAAATATGACTCTTGGAATTAATTCTTTATACAAAGATCCGGCAAGAGTGACATTTACACCAAAATTAAGTCCCTGTGGCAGTATAACAAATACTCTACATTTGCCTGCTTGATGCTGTGGATAATTTAGATCAATGTGGTCCAATTATCTGAGAGCAATGCTACAAGATTTAATATATGTTTTAAATATTTTTTTTGCTGAATTTCTGGGGTTAATCAGTCATTAAAAATTGTGTCCCATTTGAAAGAATTATCACTAAAAAAATCAGCAAATATTGCCAGTTACTAAAGAGCAGTTCTAGTTCTAGAGGTTTAATTGAAAGGCTTCAGAAACTACTGCAGATTAATGAAAGCCAAGAAATAAAACACAGTAGTAATGTTGTCTGAAATGCATGTTGTGATTGGCTATGCAGTTACTTAATTGAACTTGTACTATTTCATTGTTTAAAACCTAAGGATTACTTGAATGTATAAAATCCGATATTGAGAATTTAAAATGTCGTATACAAAACTGTATTAAGAATGACAACAAAAATCCAGCCTGTAGCATGTCATTGCTATTTCTTGTTATATGCACAATGAACAAAGGGCTGAAGTTCTGATTTACCTACATGGCCAGACTGAAATCAAAGAAAATTAAATAAGTAAATTATCAGCACTATTTAACACCAGTAAATACTGCATGAGAATTAATTTTTGCTACCAAAACAAATGAGTTTCTTGCTCAAATTCTGTAAAAATAGGAAAAGAAATTGAACAAACTATTGATAATATTATTTGAATATAATAATTTGGCAATATTTGTAATTGTTTGTACAGTCTGTACAGAAAATTTTGTGTAACATTGTTATTGGTTTTAGAACAAATGAAAAGAATCCATTTTTAATTTCAGCCTGGATGCTGCTGGTTCTGTGGTCTCTGGTAGGTCACTTAACTTCTTTGCCTTCATTTCTTTATCATTAAAAAAAGGGAACAGTCCTTGCTGATTGAAGAGATCATGAGATTGCAGTGATTTCAGAAGTCTTTAAGTGCTTTAAGGATGAAACTCCCTATGAATAATGGTTACATAATACGTCTTTTTCACAGGTGATCTTCATTTCATTACATCTTGACTAAGACGTAAATCATAATACCTGCTAAAGATTGATTGGCTTATTTGAAAACAACAAAACATTTTCAATATGTAATACATAAATGAAGCATAACAAGCTTCTTCATTTATCAACCTTTAGGACAGTAATACTTATCACACTCTATATTCTGTGTATTGGCTAAATATGTTACTTTTAATGTACTGAAAATAACAGATTATTATTATAATGGATTTCAAATGAGCATATATAGATGTGTGTAATATATATATGTAAATATATTTTCGTATTGAAAAAGACAAGGAAAACATGAATCCCCTGCAGTTAAAATTGAGCTCTTACAGGATTCAGTTTGATTATTTTTTTTCAAATATACACAAATTGACCTTGCATAAATAGTGGTTAATTAATTTTTTTTTTTTAATATTAGAAGTAGGTGGAGTATGGAGTCCTGTTCATGGATTTGTCATGTAAAACAGGCTGCAAACAGATAAAATCAGATTACAAGAGGATGCCAATCTTAGGGCTTAAGTGGTTTAAAGAAGCATCTAAAGAAGTGCTGTACTACATTAGCTGAAAACATTTTAATATAATCATTGGAATATGTGATAGAAATTTGGTGCAAAAAGAGTATTTTAGAGATTGATTTATTTTAGGACTAAGAAATTTGGAAGATTGCATCATTTTTACAACAAATCTCTGAGAAAAATTAACTTGGCTGTGCCGTTTTTGTATCTATTTTGCACTCAGAATTGATTAACAGAGAAACATTTATTAGCTAAGGATTTGTAACTGCTCTTACAGCAAGTTTAGAATTTGAGAAGAGATAGGTAGTTTAGAATAAGAGAAGAGATAGCTATGGAATCATGAGGTGTATGTGTAAATTTACAAGGTGATCGGTAGTGGGCGAGGGGAAACTTTAACCAGTGCTCAGAATAAGGTGTGAATTAACTGTTGATGCAGAAAAAGGAATAGAGGATGAGATGGGACCTATGTGGTCTTCTGTAAAAGCCAGAGGTATTAGAGGTATTAAGCTATCGCTGACACAAGCTTCTGCAACCACTCTGGGGCCGTGTCCCCACGGGTTTCCAGTGACACAGCTCTGTTCTATGGCCTGGCAGTGGGGCCTTCAACTCCTTCTCTCCAGCTCTCAGTTCAGATTGCCTTCTATGAGCTTTGAAATAAGGAAATGCATCTGCTCATGACCCTGCCTCTGTTTCATTTCTTTTCTACTTATTTCTGCTCAACTCCTTCCACTGGCATTCTCTAAGGACACTTTTCTGGAAAAGCTCCCAACAGATAGATATGATGAAAAGGACAGAGACATGGCAAGAAGTGAATCCCTGCTCTTTCACAGGAAAAAGCTTTTTTTTTTTTTTTTTTATCTCTGGCAGAATCCAAATGCATTAATCATGACTGCAATTAAATTCAATTAATCTATGAGATTGTGTCTGTGGCAGTCTTCCACTCCTATCTGTATTCACCTTTGGTTTTGCAAGCAAATGCACATAAAATCAATTTAGAGACAGACAAGAAGAAAGCCCCAATCCTTTGCTTGCCTCCTGAAATGAGCATCAAATCAACCCTATGTTTGTGTATACATAAGTGTATTTAACATATATATATACATGGAATGGAAGCCATCAGTCTTGTTTAGGTGATGGCTTTGTTGGTAATAGTGTTATGTTCATCTTCATAACCACAGCTACTGTTCAATTCTACTTTCCTCCTCCCTCCCTTTCTCTGATGATACTTTTCAGAGCTACATTTTAGGCTTCCTAAGGTTCACTGAGTTCACTATATTTCTTTAAAACAACAACAACAAATGAGAAAAAAAAAATTACCAAAAACCAAGCCAAGTCTTGCAACTATTTTTCAAATAAGCATACAGTTAAATAAAAATCTTTTGTATAATCAGAGAAGTGGTTGGGACAGTCTGTGTTTTTATTCTGTGTTTCAGATACTTCACTGACACAGGTCCTAAAACGTTCACTCTTACATATGCTGTACCCCTGTTGCAGGGAGAATATTGACAAAAAGCTTTTCCTCTCTCCACTGAAATCATCCAGACAAGGCTTTTGCACCATTGGTATATTCCTGATGTTTCATTTACAGACTGCATATATGCACTACATTACACGTTTCAGGAGTGATCCTGTAATTACGCATTGGCTGTTGACTGGCAAAGCAAATCGTGATTGCCCAAAGTAAATCTAATATATTACTTGGAGAGCAAGAAATGCATGACAGCCTGGCTGAGCATCCTTTAAAAGTAGGCATGGGACTTTTAAGCTACAGCATGTATGCATATAATACATACATACATATATAAGTATACACAACATATACATATATATATGTATTTCATACATGCACAATAATTTCCAAGACAGCTACAAATTTCCACATGCATTAAACTATCTAAAAACATAGAAATAGGCAAGACTAATAAGTGGAATTTTCTTAAATTATATTTGAACAATAAACAGCAAGAGTAATACTGCAAAGTACTGCTCTATTCTCATTTATATCTACAATAAAATTCTATGAACAGTTGTCTCCCAAAACATATCCCAATAAAATAAAATAAAAAAAAAAAAGGTAACACCCAGTGTCCTATATTTGTATATTCATTGTCAGTTCAGTAAGAAAAAAAAAAGGTAAACAAAGAAAAGAGAAAAAAGACATCCCCACTCAGAATTGCATATTTACATTCTTCAAACTGTAGCGGTGAAAAATAATTCTATTAAGTGCAGAACATTCCTAGTGTTGCAGTAGTGACATTTTTAATAAGTTCATTATGAAAACATTTCTTTTTGTCTTAACAGTGATGCATTCCATGACTACGTGAAAATTTCATTATCCCCTTCACTTGCAGCCAGTGGTTGAGTCTGGATTGAAAAGCTCCTTGTATAATGGAGGAAATAGTGTGTTCACTATATCTGGGTGAGACTGTTTAAATACCTGTAGTTTCTCTCCGTGCAAGTTGCAAAGTGCAGTAATGGTTGGTATCTTGGCTACTAACTGTGAGATATAAAAGAAGAGGAAGGAAACAAATTTAGTAAAAGTTCCAGAATTAATTAAGATAGCATTTTGTTGGAAAACTGTAATACCCCAAACTTCATCAAATCTATCCATGGTGACACTGGATAAGTCCACTGTTCTTATTGTTATGGTCTAAAAACCATTCTACTGGAAATTTTAGCCAAGTGCCGAAACCGCATTTAACAAGGAACTGCCTCTAGGGTTTCTCACTGAAATAGTCTGATTCTTGCTAAGGTACCCCATAAAAGGATTCATGGATTGAACAAAATATGATTTAAGAGGAAAGAAGAGTGAGGAGAAGAGTACAACAATGCTTACTTCTATACAATGGGAGCAAGTAATATGATGCTTTTAACTTACATTAATGTAGTAGTGGAGAAGAGGCTAAAAAAAAGATGCGCGTCTGACGAAGGCTTAGGTTAGCTCTTTTTTAACAATTTACCTTTGTCAAAGTCTCATCATCGAGGTGGTTCTTCTGGATCACATGTTGAAGTGCAAAGTAAATCTTTTCCTGAAGCTTCTGGACCTTCCTTGGCTCTATTAACCAGGCTCGATCTAAGAAAAAAGAAGGCAAGAGCTAAGGACAGGTGTGGGGTATGCTCATGGATGAACTTGGTACGCTAGCAAGTGTTTACAGCAATGTAATTCCTGTGGGGAAGAGAATCATAATGAAAAGATGGTTTCAGAAGCAAAATATTTTAATCCATTAAAGGATCACCTGAGAGTTGAATTAAGACACACTGAGCATACGACAACAAAATGTTTGCCCTGTATTTCTGTTTAAATCAGTACATTAGAGAAAGATGGGAGTAGAAATGAAACAAGGTCCAAGCATTTCATTATATTTTGCTGGTACATTCACTGCTCTAACTTCATGTTGCCTAGGTAAGAAACATATATCATTTCAGTGTCTTAATACATAAATAATGAGCATATTGATCAAAACAGTCATCTCTTTGAAAACAATAGAGTATAATTATTGAAAAATTAAAACAAAATGTATTTTGTCATTATTTACTAGGCTAACATTTTGAGACCATACATTATATTCCATATTTAAAAAAATGGCTTCCTTCAAAAGAATTTCTTTAATAATTCAAAAGAATTATGAGCAGTTGCAATGTCTTGAAGTGCAAATTTCTTGTTTTTTTAAAAATGTTCTCTTTTTAATCAGTGCAAAAGAGAAGCTAATCTGGGAGAATAAACAATTATAGATACAATTGTTTGGACTTATACTGAGCTCAGACCCCAAGTGTAGGAGGTCTTTCATAAGATATTCTGTCAAGTCACAGCTTCTGAAAACAATCATACATGAAGCATAGAAGCAGACCCCAAGACAATCTCCAAAACATAACAGTGTTTATAGCACTGCCAAACTGTCCATGTTCCCATTCTGCAAACTTTTTTCCCTGTTTCTCACAGTCAGAGTGATTCTTGGACATAGATTTTAGCTTTGCAAAAGGAAATATGAAATTATGTTTTAGGGCTTGAATCTTAATGTACACATTGAAAGCTGTGGGAAAATCCCTTTCATTTCCAGTGCTCTTTTCCCTACCTCCTCGAGTTACTAAAATTATCCATAGAAATAATTTAAGCTGAGAGACTGAAGAGTATTTCAGTGCTGAAGAATCAGGATTCTGCCATTTGTCTGACTGCAGAGATGTCTCTATGGAAAATGTCCATCAACAACTTCTCTGAAAAGAGATAAACCCAAGTCTCCAGAGACTTAGCAGGTAATCAGACAAAGGAAACAATGTTTTTGCATAGCTTAAAGAATCAATGGATCCTGTACTGACAGTGGCCACAGAAACAGAATTAGCTGAGAGCGCACACAGTATTGGCACAAATAAGCTTACAGTAATATTTAGGCTTCACAGGCTAAGTGTCAAATTTTATGTTCTTGAAAAACATGCGTTTCACTAGTATTAAATCAATACCTAATAGGTGGCAGGCTGAAGCTAGAAAGATTTATCACAGAGAGCAGTCCTTAAAGATTTATCTTTCTGCCACAAAGATGAGCTTAAAAATAGACTGAGGCTGTGGGAACACAGGTTTCATCACTTGCTGTCATGGAGTATGCTGTATATAATGCAAGAGTTCTTGAAATCACAGTGTGGGCTAGGTGAAACTTTTACTATGAATATTAAGTCTGTCTCCCAAAATGTAGTTCCTACCACTTGATCACCATCTGCAAATTTGTTTGGATGTTCCACATACCTCTGATTATATTCACAAAAGTGTAGGAAAAAGTCAAGAGATCAGTGGCTACCCATACAGGATTGGAAAACTGGTTCAGATCTACTATTTTCCTTTAGGTTTTGACTCTTCTATCTTGGCAGAGTGCACTAGCTACTAGGCAAGAAAAGAGTGTAGAAGAGGGTAAAAGACATAAGGAAAGGTGTTCAGCAAGATTTTCAGAAAAGATACTAGCAGGGTTAATGTCTTACTACCCATTTCCAACATGTATGCAAGTGAAGAGCCATTCTACATCATTAAGCTTAGAATCAGAAATCAAGTGAAAGAATCACCTCTGATAACCTTAAAGTATAAAATCTGGATTTGTGCAATTAGTCAGATGGAAAATGGGCCTCAAGCTTGGTTTCAGAACCTAAACTGTTGTGTTAATAGATGTTCAGGTCAGCCCACTCCTGCAGATATTGCTCTGTTCCCTGTAAATGCTGACATTAAGAGCACAATAATCACCTTTCAGAGCAGTGGCTTCTGTAGAAGAAAAGCATGAATACGAGTGCTTCCCAAAGAGAGTGGCTATGTCCCTAAATTAATGAGTTGAAGAACAGATGCAGCTTATTCTCAGAAGCAGTGCTTCTTTTTTTTCAGTTTTATATACGTTCACAAGATGAAACACTTTACTGTGAAGAAACCAGAACATCTAGTGCAGAAGGAAACTGATTATTTCTTCATATTAGTTCTTTATTATTTTTGAAAGGAAATAAGTGACAGCTTTTAATGTCATTACGATTTGCACTGCCTTCCCTTGCCATTCACAGACTTAGATCAGCTGAAATGGGGTTTATTTGCGTGACACAAATTGGCAGTTTTTTAAAGGAAGACAGGTTGCCTTCTTTCAAGGTTATGATTCTTCAGCCTATCCTGTCTTATTGCTTCTCACATGTCCAACAATACTCGTGCTTGCAGACTACAGAAGAAGTAGTCAGCATACATTAAGCACTTTCACATTTGGTTTTTGGCTAAAGGAATAAGAGATATTCAGTGTCCTCTTGCTAGCAAGCAGGGAAAAACAACTTGGACATGAAAGAAAGACATTGGACATTGAAGTATTTCTTCTAGTATCACCAGCTTTAACTTTCAACCTAAATAATGGTGAAAAAACTTGGAATCACTTCTATGTATCTTAGCAGAGTTTGCTGTTCAAGACACACTCATCTTTGAAGTGCTAATCACGGCTGTATCACGGCTGATGTATATCATGACTGAAATGTATTACTAGAGTTAGTGGAGAAGCTTATACAACACATGCTTGCAATACAGCTGGCTTAAAGCCACTGCTGATTTTCTAGCTTTTTCAAGCACTTAGTACAACTGCAGATGTGCAAGAGATTTTGCTGCTTTGCTGAAAGACACATGAAGAACTGCAAAGCTCAGAACTTTAGTTTCCATCAATTGTCTACTTGTAGCTAAGTGTCATGGTTTTGTGATTTTTGGTTTTTGGTATTCCACATCATAACATCACATGGGGCACTGGGAGTTTAACTGTTAATGCTCAAGTTAGAGTACCTGTCCAGAAGAGAAGAAGAGCTACATTTCCCAGGGGACTCTGCGGTCACAGAGAGGAGATAGAACTCCTGGCAAGGTCGCCTGATGCTCTTTTTCGTCCGCTCTTTTTCTTCGGCTCTCCCCCCGTCTCCCTGCTGCTCAACCAGACTGCACATCTCACCTCAGTGTTATGATGAGGCCTATCCACCTTTTGGACATTTTCTCATTATATTTGATTTACTATCTTCAATTCTAATTATATTGTATTATGGTGTGTTATCTTGCATTCCAATACTATATTTAGTAAATTAGTTTATTTCTCTTCAGATCGTTGCCACTGTTTTTAATTATTCTGGAGTCCCCTGTTCCCTTTTTCTGGAGGCACAGATTTTGTGAAATCCCTCTGCCCCACCAGTCACGGAACTGGGCCGAACCAGCCCGCAAACCATTGACACTAAGTGCACTTCATTAATGACTTGATCAAAAATCCGTTAAAGCAATCCATTAAAATCAATAGGAAACTTTTCATTATTTAAATAGGCTCTGTCCAGGTCTAAGGGACTGGACATTCAGAGATGGAATATATTACTGTGACCAGATTTTGTTAAGTTGGGCTATAATTTGTTTTTGTTGCCTAGACTACCTAGGTAACAGAAATATTGCTTCTTTTTAATTTGGCTGGAAATCACATATCTGAATATTTTTCTTTCTCCCTACAGATGAGATGTCTTACTCTGAAATAAAGTGCATGTAAGTCACTGAAATAATTTAACTGCTTCTGTTTCTCTTCAGGAAACAAATAGATGTTAAAAAAAGAAAAACATAAATCTTGCTTGTAAGGATTCTATCATTCTTCTCTGTTGCTTGGTTCTTAGCATGTTGCTCAAGAACTTCACAGTCTAGATTGCCCCAGAATTCCCAAGTTGTCTTTAGCTTTGTGCAGAGTCAGATGGGTCACTAATGCCAAACGTGTACAGATGCTGTACATCTCCATCATGGTTTGGTCTTTTCTGTGTAGAAAAGGGCTGGTTGAGAGGGGCCTGTCAGGGCACTGTGAGTCTCCTGTCTCAGGAGAAATCAGGGATCCTGGGAGGTGTTTCACAGGCAATTTTCACTTCTGTGCACAAATGGGTTGTGGCTGATGAACATATGTGGCAATGGAAGCACTCTGGAGGATCCCTCTGGAGCACCCAATCTCGTGCTATATGTAGGCATTGTCTTGACCATTTCACCTCCAAACAAGTGACCACAAGAACACTTCAGAGGGAAATTAGTAGTGGAGTTTATTCTGGAGGTGTCATTAATGATGAGAACAAACATGTGGACACCATCTGTGCTAATCTAATTCTGCCTAATGTAATCTCCTCCACAGATGTATGAGAGGGCAAAGTGACCTAGAGGAAGTCTTTAGTGGAACAGACTGGAAAAATAATTAATGGTGGGATTTTTCGTAAAGACCTTTCAAAAGGTTACTCTTAGTGGGAGCTGGAGGCCTACCTCCCCTGAGTCAAGATTAAAATCTCATACTAAACTCTAAGGTTGCTTACGTGGATCTGTGGTATGTGAATACTTGAAGAAGAGCATTTTGCTCCTGAAATTACTACCTCTTAAATGGAGTTAAATTCAAACAGAACTTCATGGAGATTTTTACTGCTCGTGTTTTTATTGACACAGAAGTATCCATTCATAGCTGAAGACTCACTAACCCACTCGGGGCTGTGAGGTTTGAGCTCACTGAGGATCCAAGTAGGAACATGCATCACCTTGAGCAACATACTTTCTCCGTGTTTTGAAGCAATGCCAGCAGGCACTGCTTGTCTGCACGAACCTGCTCCATGTCTATTACCCTCACTCTCAGCACTTATTTCTCTCTCATTTTCCAATCTGTCTTTCTCTTGCATCATGAAATAGTGTACAGACACTAAGGAGATGATCCTTGACTGAAATATAACATGCCTGTAGGTTAAGTTCAGGTATACAATTCAGGTAGACAATATTATTATTGTTTTTTAATCTATAACTGGCATGTTACATATTTTGCCTATCTGTAAACTTCTGTGATGGGATCATCACACTTTGGATCTATTTCTAATATGTGTAACTGCTGAAATTCTAATAAAAGAGCTGGAAACTCTTTTCTGAGTAATGCAGGTATTCTTCCATTTCTTATCACACTTCTTAACACATATGCACATTGCTTATTCCAGTGTAAAGCATTATTTAAGTAGGTAGATTGGAACAAGTACCTGGTGATATCAGAACAGCAGATGAAAACAAGGCAATCTCCTCCTCAGTCAGCTGTAAGGAACATAAATTCTTAGCAAAGTCAAATGCTTCATTCACCAGATCATCAGAACCTAAGGACCACAGAGAACAAAGTCAAAATTAGAAATTTATTAGCTCTCTGACCTGGCTTGAAGAGTGGAAAAGTGGACAGTTTTGTACAAAAAAAAAAAAAAAAAAAGAAAGAACAAATGAGTAAATGTATGTGTTCTTAAAATATGTGTCTGTCAGCTATTAAAACTCCACTTGCTTTAGAGACCAGCTATTTCATGTATCACTAGATCACGCAATGAAACACAAAAATTATCAAGAATTACGGGCATGACTTGTACAAAAAGCACACAGAGATTTAGAAAGGGGTTCTCTTTTCCCAGTGTGAAAATAAATGTTATTTATTAATAAGTATTATAGCTAAAAAGGAAGATTAACCAGTCCTAATTAACTTTCACATATGAAATTTATTAATTAACAGTACACATATTCTAGAAAATGTTTGAAAAGGCCCAAAATACATCGAATAATACACAAGAACACCTTTTATTCATGCAAGGTAGTGTAATGCTTTTTCTTTCTTATTCAAGAAGAAAATATATTTGTATATATTAATGGTAAATTTTTTGCAGTATATTACTATCCTTAAATTTGATTCTGCGTGTATCATGCTATATTTGCCAATAATGTACTGCATACATGGATTGCCAAAAGACACCCATTTAGCCATTGACATTTCAGATAGCACTTCATATCATGTTCAGAAATGAAGCTATTGTTTCAACACACAAATCCAAATGAGTTTAAAAGTTTTAGGCTAAGCAGTGTATTTACTAAGTTCCTTCATATATTTTGTCATAGTCCATCATTTTAGTCCCCTCTTTGCTGGAATGAAATGGCTTTTTGCAGGACTCAATTAGTGGGACTAATTTGATACGTCAAGTATAACTGATCTGTGGTGATAAACCACTTAGCTTCTACCATAAACTGTGTTTTAATCAAAGCTTTAGATGGCGGCATAAAAAAACTGATAAAATCCTCATAGTGCTCTTTTTTTTTGAAGAGAAAAACACCTATTATTACTGGCAGCCACTGGAGCCACTTTTCCTTTTCCAGTTTAGAGATTTGGAAGTTTTGGTTTCAATATTTACTGAGGGTTTTAAGTGAACATCAGTGCATTTAAACAGAAGGATACATTTTAACAGAAGGAAAATTGTACATTATTTGGACCAACATTTATAGAAAGGATTGAAAAGAAAAAGACCAACATACCCAAGGCTTTGAACATCTGCATCCCTCCATACTTTCCTTCAAACAGAACAGTATTGTTGAGTGGGTTGAAGGCACGGCACATTCTCACCAAAACCACTTCCAAGCAGCCTACAGGAGAGAAAAAAGAGCAAAAGTGCCACACATTATTACAGGCCCAGGCTTTCTTGAGCTATCAAGATAATCTGTCACTGAATATGGGAAACAATACATCTCTGATTTAAGTAGAGAAAATGTTTATTTTCTTGTCCAGACAGACTAACTTTTCCTTAGGCTTATTTTCTTCAGTGCAGCAAATTGATACTGTGGACTTAATCTGAATTTAGACCTGGGCAGATTATGTTATTTTAAAATACTTTATTCTGCAAACTTTTGTTTCCCTTATTTTTCTTTCAGGTTGAGGAAGATCCAAAGGAACAGATCTTATTTTATTTTACTTTTTTTAATTTAATTTTTTAATTTTTTTCTTTATTTTTTCCTACAGAATTTACAGAATTTCCTGTTTGGGGAAAATGAAGAAAAAATGATTTTAAGCAGTCTCTAACTAAATCTGAATTTTCTATAAGAGAAATTTTGCCTTTGAGAATTCTTTTGGAGATACATTTCTGAATGAAAAGTCCAGATTTTCTAACTTCTGCTGAGCATGAACTGCAAAACAGAAAATAGAACAAGAAGTATTTATACATGCTGATGCTAACCAGAGTTGTCCAGTAGCACAGTCAAGTACGACTATATCTTTTGTCTAAGGAGCAACTGTGTTGCTACTTTTGCTAGTCAAAGGAAGTTATATGGGATGCATCAGCATTTGCAGAAGTCTTGCAGATAATAAAATAAAATAAAATGTTATCCTGTGACTGTCTGCCTACATACTCCTGAGTTGTCTGCATCCCTTGCCCTTTGTGGCTCTGCTGCCTCAATTCAGTCCCGCTCTAAGCCACAGACCACTGTGTACAAGAGCAAGGAACGCAACAGCTTTCAAATGAAATGAACAGTTCCCTCTTGAAACAGGAAGAACTTCTTATGTTTTAATGAGTCACCTCACACTGCATCACACCTTTTATACATGGAGAGAGCAAGAAACTGATATGACAGGGTGAATGCAGTCAATTACCAGCAGTGGCTCACTTGGTCATGCCATTTAGCCCTACTGAGTTTAGCAGAATTATTGCGTAATCACAATAAATGTTGTCATGCTTCCTATAGAGGACAGAAACTACCACGTCCCATGTCAGGGAAGGAAACCCTTTTCCACCTTGCCCTTAAACATGCACATGCACACCTAGGCACACACAGAGAGCATGGCTGCAGCACGCTGCTGTAATCCGCTCTCATTTAGTCCAAAACCAACTGGCGCCAGCATGGATTTTCCCTCCTGTGCACTGGCTGGAGGGTATCTCTGTAGTCTCGTTAAAAAGATTAGAGATGACCACAGAAGCATTCACTAATGACAAGTGGGGATTTAGAGGGTGGCAGATGACTGATTTGACCTGCTCAATTCACAGGGTCTTTCCACTACATGTCAGGTTGGGGACTACAGTTGCTGCAATGACTCTCTGTGTGTATGTTTAATAACCACAAGTGACTGTGGAGAGAAGGGGATCAGAAAACAGTAACATGATTAATGGGGAAAACTACGGAAGGGTTAATGCAGCTAACAAAACAGACTGAAAAGTAAGGTTCTGTCAAAACAAAGATGACCCAGAGAATGGGACATCTGAGCACGTCTCTACAGCACTGGGAGCTAAACCAGTCTCAAGCGCTTGGTGTTTACCCACCTGACTTAAGGAGGAGAATTTGGTCATTCTGGCAGAGCTCCATAAAGCCTGTTATCCGCTTTGCAAACTCCACCACATACTGGATAGCATGAGTGATCTGAATGGCACACTGCTGCCAAAGGGCTTCTCTGGTCTTCCGGGAAAACAAGAGGAAAGAGCAAAACAATAAGCGAGTGAGTTCATCCATGTGCTAAGCACTTCAGGTAGCCTTGCAGGAAAGCACAGTCCTCTGACTAACTCACTCCCTTACCCCCCACCATGTCTTAACCAATGGCATTTCTGTTTTTCAAGATGCCTGACAACTTTCATGAGAAGAGAAGGCTGTTTTCACAGGTTGATTGCCTCAGTGGTCCAAACTGTGGCATTACCTCTTCATAGGGGGAGAATGCATCAACCAGTGTTAAAATGTGATTTCAGTGCTGACTTTTGCGCATGAGAGAGAGACAGCAGAACTAACAATATAAACAACTCAGTGCACTCCTAGGGAGAAAGTGGCACAGCGTTACTGAGTCATTAAACAGAATATTTTAGTTTCTGAATGTGACCTGAGAATTACAAAGGTAGAACAAAAATTCGTTATAGTGAGACCATTTTTCCAGGCACTTTTGAAAAACCTCACTTTAAGGAGTACTTTAAATTTATCATTATTTACTGTTTATGGGTGATATTTGGCCTGCTCACAGTGAAAAAATCTGTTACATAGGAAAGGAATGTGCTTCTAACAGATTTCAGAATGATAACAAAGGGTTTTTTTATTATAATTTTTTGAAAAGCCTTACAACAGAAAAGATCCAATTCTCATCACACTAAAATCAACAGAATTTCGGTATAAGGTTTATAGCTGTGGTAGCAAACAACGTGTAGAAACTGGATTCTGTGATCATATTTTGACATTAACAAATATCCCAACATGCTGAAAAGCTATTTCTTTTTGTTACGAAATATCCCTCCTTTGCTTTCACTGACCAGGGTCCTCTAAGGTACTTAAAAGAATACTTTAACCAGCTTGTCCTTGTCAAATAATTCATGGTTAAACATTTCTAACCATAGGGAGCAGAACAAGTATATTACAGGATTGTACCTTGCTCTGGTAAACCTTAATTTCTTCATACGTGTGGGTTTGCCAAGCTAGCTGGTGTAGCTCCTCCATTGTATATTGGCATGTCTCCAAGTGAGATTTAATGATATTCTGTGCAATTCGATCTGAGGAGAAAGATGAGCTCGTGTGAGACATTTTGGTGAACAGTAATTTGCAATAGCAAAATGCTGAAGACATTAAAATTGGAAAAGGAAGATTTTCTTTTAACCTTCTAGTTTTCCCTCCCTCTCCTTCTCTCCCTCTTTTATCTCTCTCTCACAAATATTTCTAAAATTGTCTGTTGTAAGATGTTTCAGTATCAAATACAAAGCCAAGGGATGCTTGACAAACAATAGATTTGTACATGAAAATAACAATGAATCTCAAGAAACTGTTTTAATTATTTCATTCTGGAAGTGATTTAAAAATAAATAATAATTATTTTTAATGTGTTTAAATAATTATCTTTCGGTCATCCTGATTACTTGAACACTTTCGTCTATTCCAAGACTGAGCAGATGCCCACACCTGGCTGCTCAGTCCTGACACGGGCATTTGCATTATCTTGGTGTGACTTAAATCAAAGAAGCAGGAAACTTATTCAGTTTTTCTCCAGTTAGGTTTTAGCTGATCAATTTTTCAATCTTTTCAGTGATATCTAGCATAGAGACCAGTGCTGGCAAGGTGTGAAAGCTGCAGTAGGTAGCCTAGGTTTTAGAGGACAGAGGAACAGCTCTCATACTCTCTGACAGCACATGATTAAGATACATTAAAGTTATTCTGAAAACACAGGTTTGCGTACAATTGCAGAACAAGAAGTGTGGAATGCAAGGGGAAAAGCAAGCATTGTGTGCTGGATGGAGATCCCCTTGAGACTAACAGTAAACCTCTCAGGGAAGTACTGAAAAAAGACATTTTCTCCGTAAGTCACTTGAGCAGATTAAAGATTTTCACAAAAAAATTTCTAACATCAATTCATTAGCACTGGAAGTAAGTTGAAATGTCTTAATTTGAAACAGGATGACTTCTTAACTTGGAGCTTTGAGACCTATATGTCTAAGTGGACAGCAGAACTGAACTGAAACACTTAGGGCAGATGCATACATATCAGAAGACATATTCTTCAAAAAAGGAGAGGGCTCTGGTAATGCATTAGCTGAGCCTGAGTGCAGGAAATATAAAGAACTAGGAATGTCATCAACCACATCCTCAACAGTTTTCTTACAATGGGTCGATCTGGTTCTTTGGAGTTCCAAAATAAGAATCTTGCTTTGGCTGAATGTTATCTGAATTTGAAAGCACCATGAAAGTTGAATAATGAATGTAAACATACAAGTTGCCTGCAATCACTGTTACAGGAGTATGATTTAAAGGAAAAATGTTTGTACTAATGTCACAGTTAATAAACTGAGACTGAGTGGACGGATTCTGAAGAAAGCACAAAAGAATTCCAGGTATTTGTAGAAATGAGAATACCTTCTCTATTCAGTCTTTACAGGTACTTCTCACAGGTTAACAGTTTTCTTAGGTTTCCTGTGAAAGAACTGACTCAGGAGTAAAGACAACTAAAAGTCTGTATTAGTGATTACACAAATCTACCCAACATTCTACCGTGGAAGAATGGATGCCAGTTTTACCTCATGATGTTAAGATACTGTATTTTGTAGTTAAAACATTAAAGATAAAGGTGCGGGTTGGAATAAAGACATGATAAATTTTAAACTACTCTTTTTTTAAGGATGAATAAAGGTTAATTAAATAAATACTAATTAATAAGCCCTGTTTTGTAAACATATTTCAGACTTCTACCCATATACTGATATATTTAAAACAGTTTTAATAAAATTAATTTTCTGAAAACATCATAAACTATAGTAATTCTGACTGTAAAAAGCACAGGTTTTTAACATTGTGTTCCTGGATTTAACCAGAAGAAACTTGATTATAACTGGAGGAACATTTAAACCTTTTATCTAAAACATCACTGTAAGACACAAGGTCTTCGAATTACTATTACATTTCCCTTTCTGAGTGGTGAAGTATTTTGCTCTGTCCAGCCACTGGCTGGTCTCTGTTGTGATTCCTAGCCTAGCTCCTCAAGCCACACAATTTGTTACACAAAGATGGAACTATTCATGTTTTTGACATAAATAAAATAATATATAAATCAAATACTTTAATATTATTGCATAGCCAGATCAGATGAGGCTGGTCACATTGTTTGCCTGATGCAAACAATCTGAAGATAAGACTTTTTTCATTTCACTGACCTGACCTCAAATATATTTGATCAGCAGTTCTATTTTACATTACTGTATATATTCTGTCCTGTTATTTTTCCTACCATTTACTTCTTTAACTTAGGATCAAACACGTGAGTGAGAATTCATGAATCTTCAAGGTTTTGTAGGGATGGCATTTTAGCTCTATACACCTTTTCTTTATGTGCTTATGCTTATGTTGAGCTGATGATAAAAATCATTTAGACATGAAAAGACCTTGGGCAATTCCAGAAAGCAACATCTCCAAATTCTGACATCCAAAGAGGAACCAGATGCTAGAAAAACTTGCAAATCTTGAGCCATAGGCTCAAGGCTGAGTATGTGATGGAAAGGGTACACCGCATCTCAGGGGCAGAGGATACTGGTTATTTTGTGTAAGGAGGCTGCCTTCTTACACTCTGAGCTTAGCCCCTCAGTGGTGCCTGATGCACATATATCATATATGGGATGTGCAGTGGTGACATGGTGGAAAAAGTAAAAGGAAAAGCTTATCTAGGCTTTGCAGAGGGTCCAGTGAGCAAAGATCCAATGCAGACAGAACAAAGAATGTAACTCTCAAAGGGAGTTGCAACTCTCAAGGAGCATAGTCTACCATTATGCCATTTGTAGATTTTAGCTCTTTTCACTCGCATAGTTGGAAACTACACACATCACTGCAAATTCCATGCAGAGAGAAGCTCCTAAACAATTGGGAATAATGTAAAGACATTCAATCTGAATCCATTTTGATGGAATGCAACTGATACTGTTCTGAATACAAAATATAACACACTTCTGGAAGACCTAGCAGCTCTGAAGCATTGCTGGCAGCTGTGTTCAATCAAAGAATGGGACAATGAGGGAGGAAAGTAACTTAGTCCAGTGGGAGTAGCTGTGTCTCTCCTGTTCGATGGGCTAGAAGATTCCACTACAGTCATTCTGCACATCAGGTCTTGACTTAAAATCATTTTCATTTTTATTTTCATTTCATTTCACCAACTTAAGCCAGAGATTTCAAGGGTCTCTTGACACCAGGAAGCTGCAGAGATGTATCTCTAGCTAGAAATCCTATTTGAATGGGCTGCAAAGGACTAGAAAGACAGTATCAGTCTTGTGACCTCATGTATTTCCCATTGAAATGTTGTCAATACCCATCTTATATAAGTTACATTGGGTTTGCAGCTTTCACTGTATGAAAAAAACAAAATAAAGAAATGTTGTTATTAAGAGTGAGAATAAAACTTTGTAAAGTTTCCTTTACATGGAGCATCTGCTGCAAGTTTTTGGTAAAAAATTAATTAAACAAAAAGAAATTAATGAAACTGTGTGAAAACATACCATCAGAACTAGTAATCACAACTGGAAACTACATGATTTTAAAACTTATCTGCCATAGTATGTAAACATTCGGTGTTTCCTTCTCTGCTTTTGTCTGTTATTTGTTATTATATCAGAGTTATGTATGCAATGGGATCAGCTATAATACTGCATAACATCATGGGGAGTCTGAAAGGCACAGAATATTCTGGCAGACTGACTCTAGTTGGGAAACATAACCAGTGGCTGAACTCCAATATGCACTGTGATGCAGTAATATTTCCATTAAATAGTTTAGTTCTAAGTTTGAAGATTCTATCTATCTATCTATTTATTTATTTATTTATTTATTTATACGTAACTTTGTTTATTGTTACCCTGATATTTTTGGTGGAAAACAGACTGTTTTTAAACGAATGCTCTAATTCATTAAAAAAACAAAACAAAACAAAACAAACAAACAAACAAAAAACAGCAAAACAAAAAAACAAACCAAAAAAACAAAAAATATCTCTAGCAGGAAGTATTTGCTTCTAGAGAGGCATATTAGAAATGAAAAAGGCACACTAGAAACAACATCAATCAAGCAAATGGTTAATGGCTTTAGACAATATGAGGTCTTGAAAAATCAGAAATACTCAGAGAAGATACATGTTGGAGTGATCAGTCATTTTTTCATTTCTGGCCTGTACATATCTTACTAGTTTTCTGCACAGACTCACTATCCTAGCTGTATTGTCCCATTCATTCTTAGGGGTGAAAAAGAAACCCAGATGTTGGTTTATAGTGCCTCTGAATTTCCTTAGAAAAGTAAAAACACCAAAACAGTCTGTGTGATAAGCATCTGTTCTGAACACACAAAAATGATAAATATTAGAAGCGGTACCTTACAAGATCCATGATCTTTAAAAAAGCTGATTTTATGGTTTCATCCCTTGGATTATAGGAAAGTCTGCCAGTAGGACTGGTTTCCCAGCACAGATAAGAACAGGAGATTTAATGTGTCCTGCTTTCACAGAAATCTCCACCACAACAGAAGAGACCAGAATTTAATTACAGCACACAGTTCAAATCCCCAGAGAGAGATGTCCCCACCAGAACTCAACTAAGCCCTGAACAAAAGTGACGCAGAAGAAGGAAAATGTGCTTGAGAAAAATTGAAAAAACAGGTTATTTCTCAAATAAATAAGTGGACAGCCAGTGAGTCTGGGGCAGCTTATGCTGCGACAGAGTGAGCTGCAGGGCATGGGAAGGCTGTGGATGTTATCTCCTGCTGATGGAGCCCAAAAAGATGTAGAATTATTGGGCAGACAGTGGTATTCACTGGGAGATAGACTCCTACTATGAAGAAGACATCAGCCCTTTTATTCCTTGCATTTTTCTCATGTGACAAGATCTTGACAACAACAGCCTGTGTTTTTTAACAGATCTGCTGCATGTCATACCTCCATTACACGCCTCTGCTGCCAAAGCTTGCTCCTGAAATCCTTGCCAAAGATTATAGTAAGAAAGTGGAAGGAGGCAACAGAAAGTGAGACAAATCAGAAAAAAAAAAAAAAAAAAAAAAAAGGAAAACAAATCTGAAATTAAAAAGAAAGGCTGAGAAGCTGTAGGTTGAATAGTACTGCTATCCAGTGTGTCGTAGAAATGAGTAGCACCCAGTGAAACACAGAAATAGTGTTCAACAATGAATTAATGGGGACTTTGCAATGCAGCACTGTAAAATATAATCAAATTTATAGTAGGAGATGTCCAGAAGAAGCTGAAAATCATACTTCAGGAAGCTGAAGGATTATCTGTCAAAAAGATTTGTTCCAATTCAGAGAATAATTGTGGGTTTCCAGAAAGAAATATTTTGTTTATGCATGTAATTCTATGGTTTGTGAAATGCAATGGGTCAGAGAAGACGGTCTCAGAGCTTGTAACTAGGAGCAACAAAAACATGAATGAAAGATGTACATATATACTGTGAGTAAATCAAAGACTGTCCAACATGCAAGGGGGCCTGGTAACAAAACAAATGTCTACAAATGTGCTCCTGGTTTTGCAGTTTGCTGGATGCAAATTAGGCTGTTAAAGCCCATACAAGAAAGGGAGAAGAAAAGCATACGATTTTGCAATGCTGGCCAAGCAACAGAGCAGTAAGCCCTAACTTCTTTAGTGCAACAAAGCTTTGGATGCTTACAGACATGTCACTTGCCATTTCCCCTTCAGGCCTCCCTTCTCCTTATGATTTGCTGGATAACAGGCACCTCGAGAGTGTATATGCGACCAGACTGCAAAGGCCAGCAGGCTGCTGCCTTCTGGGATAGATGCGATCCTGGCCATAGCTTCCGTCCTGTCCTTGTCTGTCTCTGTCACGTGCTGAGTAACCCCTTTACCAAAACTTGTCAGAACTTAATTTTTGAGACAGCTCCTTTTTTCAAAGTTGCACAGTAGATAAAGTACTGTGCTCTACTGACAGAAAGATCAGACGGATAACGAGACTGAACAGCATATTCTATCAGCAGAATGGACCAGAAGTGTCTGTGGTAAGGGAAGAACAACAGTGCACAGACTGTACAGCATAAATGTAGCATAAAGATGTCTCTACAGTTTCTAGAACAGCAAATGACCTTCTCTATTTCCATTTTTAGCTATTCCGCTGAGTTCTTCCTTCTTTCCTTACATATAGAAATTCTTTATTTTAGATTTTAGTAGATGCCTCACAAAAGGTGCTCTGCAAAGGTTATGATAGCTCAAATATTCAGTGCACCAGTGGGTTAGGAGCCACTTAAATCCAGAGTACGTACAGAAAACTGAACATTGCAACCTAGATAATATAAATCAGCCTAGCACAGACCTGCAGGGGTCTATCATCAGCTGATGAGTCAGCCTTGCCTTTTTCAGACAATATTTCCTTGTAATATTTGGTTATATTCTACTGCAACACTGAAGAAAAACTCCAGCTTGGGGTCAAGTTCAATGCTGGTGGGTACGAGTGTAATAACTCCAAACACTGCACACAACATTCACCAGCTGTGATTTTGGCTTGCTATGTGGAAATTATCCACAGGATTTGGCAGTGTGTGCTTCCTATAGGGTCTTAATTCCTTCGTTTGCCACTCTTTTCTCATGAGAGATCCTAGTTTTTCTCACCATTCCCTTCTTTTGCACTGGGAACTGAAGAACTTTGAAGTATGCCTCCTAAAACAGTGATAATCATCCCCAATTAAAATGAATAATGAATTTTTAATTTGCCACTTACCCTTAGGATCCAATTGAGCTGCTAAGAGCTCATCTCAGCTTATATTCTAAGTTGTGCTCTCACAGGGATCCACTTTGAATTAATGCTGCAAAAACATCACAGCTTTGCCTGGCTGCTATAAGCATGCATACCAGTTCATAAAACTATCAAAACTATACTATGCATTCTAAATAAAATTTATTTTACAGTACTCAAAATAATGCTAATCTAGTACTAAATCAACAGTTTCCTGTGCTCTAGTAAGAGAGAATCATGACTACTCAATATGAAGTTTTTTGAACTAATTTCACTATGCAGATTCCTCCAAAAATTATTAGACAGTAGTAGAGGCAGCAATACAGGCAGTGAAGAAAAAATATGTCCTACAGTGACTGTCATGAATAATGGGTTCCCAATTCTTTTTTCTTTAAATGGTCTGATGGTCTGACTGATTTTTTTTTTTTTTTTTTTTTTTTGTTGTGAAAACAAGCGCAGTTTTTCCTTAAAGTGGTGGGAAAAAAACCACAACAACCAACAACCAACAACCAACCTCCATATTTCATCTGCCCTGTTTTCTCAACATCATAATGCAGAAAGAAAGGAATTTCTTTCCTAAAACCATCCTGGTTGGTCTATTAATTCCCATGGCTCTCATTTATTTAATAAATTTGTAACACCCTCAGTACGCAGCCTAGGAAGTTGATATGAAACGTTAAAACTGTTGTATGAGACTAAAAGAGCTTGAATGTGGTTCAGGAGTGAACCTCTCTTCTGTTCAAATGCTTAGCATCAGACACAGACTGCACATTAGGGGAATATCATGTGTGTGAATTTCGTATTTCCTCTCTCTCTCTCTCTTCAAATAAACCAGTGTTTTATTTGCCTTTTAAAAAAAGAGAAGAGAAGAGAAGAGAAGAGAAGAGAAGAGAAGAGAAGAGAAGAGAAGAGAAGAGAAGAGAAGAGAAGAGAAGAGAAGAGAAGAGAAGAGAAGAGAAGAGAAGAGAAGAGAAGAGAAGAGAAGAGAAGAGAAGAG
>NW_024884833.1:8892814-8933294 GCF_019232065.1 Centrocercus urophasianus | reverse complement strand
AAAAGAAAAGAAAAGAAAAGAAAAGAAAAGAAAAGAAAAGAAAAGAAAAGAAAAGAAAAGAAAAGAAAAGAAAAGAAAAGAAAAAGCTAATCAATTACAAAACATGACAATAAAATTGAATAAAGTCCTAATCGAAAGGAACCTAGAGGATGGACTAAGAATTCAGTTAAATCCTAGAGGATTTAAAATGCATAAAGGTCTCCACTTAATAATACTTTTCCTGGGTCGCAGCCAATTTAGTGTAAAATGTATAGTTTGAACTAATTAGAAATCATTTAGCTGGCAGCAAAAGCACAAACCAAGGCAATGGCTAGAGATTACAGGGCATGGGCTCTATAGGCACCATATAATTATCACAAATTTGTTGAGATGAACTGCTTCTTAGCTTCTTCAAGAACATTTCACAATAGTATTAAAACTGAAGTTGTTAAAAGATAAGAATATGGTTTCATTTACTACATTTGAGCAAATACAATTACAGTGGACATTGGTCACCATAAAACCTAGACATATGCATGGAACTGTTTGAACGCTAAGACTCTGAAATTAGAGTTGGGAGAATTTGCTTTTTAATAGTCTTCAAAATGTTGGTAGAGGCTAGGCAATCATTGGACTACTTTTCTCAATGAAATATGCATATGTTCAGATTTTTATAAGAATTTTATATCATCTAGGTAAAAACAATTTACAGAGTAATGACAAAACATTCAACAGCAATTCTATTTTCCTGAAGACATTTGCATTGGATCAGAGTGGTGTACTATATAGAAGAAGAAAGTGAAGCTACCCGGTTATTGTAAGCAATTCTAGTAATTTCACTGATCAAGGAAAAGTAAATTCATTCAGTCACAAAAAGGAACACAAGACAGTGCTCCGTACATTAATATATTGCTTTAACTATTCCAATTTTTATGTAATTTTCATCTGTGCAGAAGTACTTCACTATAAAAAAACTATTCTGATATTCAACTCCATTTTTTGTCTGAATTTCAATCTTTTTTCATTGTATTTTCCCACAAACACATGCATATTCTCCTCCCATGATTCATTCCAATCTTTTCCCTATACATTTCCAGTCTTGTACAAAAATATTGTTGTTGTTCTTTGAAGTGAAATATCAGAAATGTATAGACTAAAAAGCATTGCTCTCTACCTAGCTGGGAACAAAATCATAAACTGCATAAAAGGCTTTCTTTACTGCAAAAGGGAAAATAGTGAAACATGTGAGGTGAGCAATTAAATCTATCGCGCAGAAGGCATGTGGTGTGCGGAAGAGAAGCACGGCAATAGGAGGTCATAGCTAAGATGCTGCATGCACATTGGGATACAGGAAAAAAAAAGTTAAAGCCATGTTTTTATTGGCTTCCTTGTGGCTGAAAGTTAGAGAACAGTTGAAAAATATTGTACAGGTTGACAAAGAAACACAGTATGGAACCCCAGATTAAGCTCTCAGAAAGCACAGAGTAAGCATTCATACTGACAGTATGACAGTATAAGAAAACACTACATGCAGAAACACTAAGGAGAAGGTAGCATTCAGACTGGGGTAAAGGGGTTGCCCAGATGAGGCAGTATGCAACATATCACTAATAATTCAACACATATGGGTTTTTGAGATAGCATTCTACTTCTGTATACTGCAGTGATTCCTAAATCATCAGTGCTTTGTCCTGCTGATTCTCATCTGCAGTGCTGTGTTTGCTGCCTCACAGCCTTGTTAGACAAAGTCTGTCACATGCCCCATACCCTCTGTACACTGGCACCTGTGTTCTTGCCTTTTCGAGAGTTTTTCACAGAAGGGCAGGTATAATTTCTTTTGCTACTGACATTACTGTGTTGAAGCATCCGATAGGGAATGTGCTGAACAGCCATTCCTACACCTGACAGCACTTGCTTGCCTCAGTACTCATTATACCACTGGCTTTACGTTCATCTTTGTGTACAGTTTACAATATGATCAGATTCACAGTACAGTGCTATTTCTAAAAAGAATATCATGATGTATGGTAATATATGGGATGCATGATATGGTATTTTACATATTTTGACTGCTAGAAATGGTTGCTTTCTAACTGTCTTTTGGATCTCCAATAAAATGAATACACTCTGTCAAGTTTGCTTATGTAAAAAAAATACGTCTTCTGAAAAAAAGAGGAATTCTATGTTGCTTTAATATATTTGAAATATTCCCACTTTAAATAAATATATTATCACACTTCAGAAATATCACCAAAAAGCAAGAATAGAATAAATAGAATAAAGATCACAAAATGTTTTCCACTTCAAACCCACTCTTCTTTTAGAGTATCTGTTGCATCTTCAAATAGTTTTAGATGAATTGCTCAATTGTATAAATTTTAACTAGACATAGTTAAGAAGGCACACTGCATCTTCCTTATTAGACTGCTGCAATTTGCATTGAGTATAGTTGAGGAGAACTGCCAGAATCAATACGAGACCATCCAAAGTCCACTGTAGATACTGTGAGACAGTGGATAGGCACTTGAAAATCACAGGGTGGAAAATCTGGTGCTTAAATACAATAACTTCCAGAAAGCAGTCTTTATTTTCTGAATCTAAATCAAGAGTTATAACACAAACTCTGCCCTCTCTAAGTCTTCTTAAGCCAGTAAGTGCTAAAGCACACATTTAGTTAAATATAGCAACATAATCATGTATTTATGAGCATGTGGATTATTTAAACTGTTGGGTTGGGCAACATAAAGTCAGTAAAACCTGTATGTAGACCTGTAATTAATCTGTTTCTGATCTGTAAATTTCTTTCAGTAAATATGTACGTTTACAAATAAAGATTACTATTCCGGAGGTGAGAAAAAAAATGGAAAATTATACAAAGTTACAAAAATTGTACATTTTTTTCCAATGTTTCTGCCAAACTATACAGAAATTTTAGTAGCTAAATCTATTTCTAAAGAAGTGGTTAAAATCACAATCTGCAGTTAAAAAAAACTGTCTTCACTTAAACATCAGCCCAAGCTGGATTGTTTCAGCATTGTAATACTCTAATTTATTCCTCCACTTTTCTGTCCATTTTTGGTGAAGTAGATATGTTTCCTAACTGAGCTAAACTGTCAAATAAGTTTTAAATATTGCAATTCTCAGTTTTCCTCTTGTGTGTACAAAAAGGGGAAATAATAAATTAATTATTTATAAAAATAACAGAATAATTATTCTAAGTTTTTATACATGAACTGAAGTGAATACAGAACTGAAATATTAATTTATTCCAATTGTTACCTTTAAATAGGTAATGATGGTTAGAAATAGTGCCCTAAGTGTATCTGTGCAAAAAGCACACGCTACACATTTCTAATTCTTCACTAGATGGCAACATTGCTCTGCTGAAACACAGCTGCAAGCCTTCTATTCTTGCTGTGAACATCTGCCCTGCAAAATTTGACTGTCAGCTTCGTAGAGAGGATATTAAACTGTGGCTTAGAAAAAGAGATGAGGAAATATTATAGAGCACTATGGTTACACAAGCATCATTTCTGTTTTACTGTGTGGTGAGCCATGGCCTTGAAGTTACAGACAAAAGGGAACATCAACATAGCTGTTATTTATGTCACCTTAGGTATGGGTTTTAAATATGGGTCAGCTGACCCCTACAATAACCTTTCAAATAGCATCTAATGATGAAAGTATATTCTGTAAGCTGTCCATTAATATTTGATTTAGCACAGAAAACAAGAGCTGGAGATATAGAGAAGGAAGTTAAAGAATCAAAGAAAGAACAAAACAACAACAACAAAAACAAAGAAAACTCAACAGTTATCACTCTTGGGGAAGTGCTTTTGCAGCCGTCCACCACAAGGCACAGCACACTTCTTAAGAGATCAGTCTAATGCTGGTTTGTATATTGCATATGCCACGTATATTGGTATGGGCATCCATTAACAATGTAGGAACAGAAAATTAAATCACTTTCTTCTAAGAAAATGGAAAAGTTACTACGTAAAGAATAATTGTGTGGGACCAGCTTGCAATTATACCATCGAAGGAGTTGAGAATATTTCCACATGAAGATCTTTCAAGGCAGAACTCTGAATAAAAATGCTAAGCTCATGCTAGTATGCTATTGTGGCAGTGGAAAATATTTACTAACTCTACAGTATAGAAAGTTGTGGACTATATGTCCTGAGATGAGTGTATGAAGCCAACTAAATTAAGGCTTACATATGCAGTTTTTGCAGTTACTAAAGAGACTTTTCTTTTACATATATATTCTGAGTCAGCCTCTATAACAGTTGCATTTTTTACTAGCTAGTGTAAGGTTCAAGAAAGCTGTATGTAGTATAGGTTTTGGCAAAAGGGGCAGGTGATGGCTCCAGTTCCCACCACAGGGATATAATGGTGAGCTAAATGTCCATGTTAAGATACAGACAGGGTCATGCTAGGAATAGGAAAGACGAAGCTCGAGTCTATGTGCATTACTATTTAATGTCAGTTTTGGTACATATTTAAGCTCTTCAGGCCACTGGGTACTTTTAAATACCACTGATGTTGAGGAAATATTATGAAAATATAAATAAAAAATACTTTTTTTCCTGTAGTTACAGGAGCTCTGAATATATGACCTCTGTACTCTCTGACACCTTATCAGCTACATGAATACATACAGACATAGGGCACACTTCAATTTGAACACAAATGGACCCTTAACCCATCTGTTTTATCCGCAGTGCTCACTACTAATTTTTTTCTAACTTTAAGTAATCGTAGTCTGGTAATGTTAATGACAGCTAAGGCAGGGAAACCTTTGCATTAACTTCTGCAGACCAAGAACTGAGCCACATATTTTGTGAGAAGAACACGATGCTCAGTTCTGTAGCAGATAATGTTATGCACATATATTGAAACAAGACGGTCTTTAATTTGACCAACTCTAAAAATAAGCCTTTAATACCTGCTAATTTAAATTCACACTTGGGAGCAAATATTACCATTCCTCTGTGGGACTACCAGGGTCAGGAAACAGAGATCCATTTTCTCTTAAAGAGCTCCTGAGCAGAATCTGACCTATGCTGCTCTCTCTGTGAGGAGAAAGCTGTTCCATGTACAACAAAAATCCTTGCTTTTAACACACGAGCAGATTTGATGCTAGAGTTTGAGCTCCTCCCACAACAGGAGAAATTTCTGCCTTCTTCCAGACCAGCAGTTGGCCAGGGAGAAAAAGGACCATTCACTGTATGTTTATTAGGCCTGTATGGATATTTACCAGCATCAGAGTGATTTCTTAGTGTTTTGAGTTTCTGTTTTTATCAGGAAATGGAATACTGACTGGGACTGAGCATAATTCTACCTAATGGGAAACATCTTAGTTTTAGCAATTTTTTCTCCATCAAGGCTCTGGCAGTTACACGAAAAATTTGTTTTTGTATATGAAAGACTGCTTTTTCTTAGATTTAGCCTTCTCTTCTACACAAGACATTATCTTCTCCTGTGAACAAATAATGTACATTTATATCCTGGAATATTCAGGATTGAAGGAATATAATAGATCTACATACCTCTGATGGAACCCTATATAACTTTAACTAGTCAGCACCTCACTCTCTAACACCCATTTATTGGTACTGTATTTAGTAAGTAAGCATTCAAAGGAGGATGAGCTCTATTTTGCTTGCCATGCCATTCTGATTATGTGTTGAAATATCTCTTGAAAGTTTTGAACCTCAAAGTTGTTAAGAGCAATTTCCATTTATACTACTAAGTCTACTGAAAATCAAGGATCTTTTACATTTAAATGAATGCATATAATAGTTAAAAATCAAACTATGTCTGATAATTTTGATTATTTCGGGGAGAATTCTAAAATTAAAATGAAAAAAAAAAGAAAGTGTTATGTAAATCATATGGTAGAGTACCTGTTGTGGTTTAAGTCAGAAGGTGGCTGAGCACCACAGAGTTGTTCACTCACTCCCCTCTTCCCAGTGTGATGGGGGAGAGAATTGAAAAATGCCAAGGGGAAATAGTGGGTTGAGAAGAAATTATTCAGTAACACAGAGGAATGGAAAAGGATAATAATTACGACAAATATATATATATATATATATATATAAATACGGGAGAAGTGGTGCAGAAGTAATTGAACAACACCCTCTGCATGATGCCTAGCTAAGTTCTGAGCAGCAGAAGAGAGCCAGATGCACTCCCACCTCTTTCAGAACTCCTTCTACTTGATGTCATGTGGTATGGGATATCCCTTGACCAGTTTGAGTCGGCTGTCCTAATTCTGTTCCCTCCCTGCTGCTTGGGCCCTTTGCTAAGAATGGCCTTGGCTGTGTGCAACACTGCTTAGCAGTATCTATAAACTTCAGTGTGTTATCAGTGTTGTTTTTCTCCTCGAACTAAAACATAGCTTCATACCAGCCTCTATGAAGAAAACAATTCTATCCCCTCTGAAACTAAGTATCATAGAAAATATTATTTCTATAACAAAGTCAATTTGACAGAGAAATGAAGAATTGATATTTGATTTTTGAGAGAATCTTACTGCTGTACAGTGAGCAAAAAGCACATGCTGAGGTAATTTACACAGTTGCAGCAAGTTGTTTAGTCAGGTGCAGCAGGGACCCCTGCTAGAGCTTGTATTACAGGCATTTAACATTTTCATTAATAATCTGGAAGAGAGGGCTTACAGCATGTTAATTACATGAGTAGATAGTTCTAAATTGAGAGAAGTCACAAAACATTAATGGGGACTGAGATCTAATATAACAGGATTTAAAATGACAGAAAAATAAGAAAGAGAAAAAGCAATTCTGGCTTAGTCAGAGATTCAAGTGCAATCAGAGATGTCTTGATATCTGACCCATACATTAAGAATGTAAGTGAGAAACAAAGCAGTAACACTAATGGAGTAAAACATGAACTGAATATTGGTTAACATATGATGTAGAAGCTGCAAGGACTGTTTTGATTCTGGGCTGCCTGTGAAAAAGTGCAACTTGGAAAGCTTACAAAAACTTAAAGGAGCTCAAGGATGGAAAGATTTTTTTTGTAGAAAGTCTTTAGTAAGGAAAACAACTAATATGACCTAGATATTTAAAACAACTGATCTGTCCATCGCCAGGCAGGGTAGTATAAGAAATTTCTATCAGGTACCAGGACAATGCAGTACAGCTTTTACAGCTTTTCCAACTCCTACATTCTCCATGATGTCACCTACCAGTTAAGACCATAACTTCTACTTGACATGATTTGAGATTATTCCTAAGTCTCATTAGAGTGAGTAAGATACAATGTTACAGTGAAATTTAATCTCATTTTAATATGAAATCAATGCACCATTCTGCTCAGAGTTTTCCTGCTGTGACTGAAAGACTGGAATTATACAGGTGCTTCCACAACCCACTCTAGCGTCAAGAGATGTTTTCTGTTTGTTTTTAAACCTGGAAAAAATAATTCACCTCCATTAATCCTAGTACTTTATGGTACATTTCCTTCACTTTTTTTGGTTGTGTCAGTTCTCTGTTATACTACATTATCTCTCACTAATATCCTTACCTCTGTGTTGCAGGTACCTTAAGTGACATAAAAGCAGAACTTGGTAAAATCCTAGCTATAGAGGAGCCCAGTTTTCCCTTTTAAATGATTGAGAGGTAAATCCCAGCACCTCACTTCTGCTGTTGGCTCAGAGACAGACCCTTTGTCCTGTTTTACTCTTTATGCTCAGGGCTTTTCCCCCTTTCTGTGCTTAAGAAGTGGAACACTTTTGCTGATTTGGAAGATGAAAGGCTGGTAAATGTGGTCTGAGGTACAGAGTAGTCAGTTTTAGACCTAGGAAAGCAAAAATCTGTGTGCAAGTTTAAGAGCGAAGCATCGTTTCTATGTGATCCAGAAAGAAGCAAATGTTAAATGCTTCTCTGAACCTTCATAAGTCAGAAGATACCATTGACTTCAGTGGAATCCTTTGGTAACTACAGATGCAGTCCAAAGGCCATATTTTCTTTGTTGAGCTTACTTCTATAAACAAGTGTAAACACTAAATCATAGATTATCAGAATGGTTGTATTTCTGATATCATCTTGGGTATCTCTGGGAACACTGCCCTTAAGTGTTGAAATTGTTCCTCAGTTGGTTCCTTGTTCCGTTAACCACTGTTCCAGAACTGAGACTAGTACAAGTCCCTTTTGAGTACTATTCATATAACCAGAAGAGATAAAAAGGAAGGTGAAGAAAATGTTCCGCTAATCCTCTGTACTACTACTCTGTGGGTATAGGTCTTTATTGGACAGCCTAAACCAAACGTGACCTAGAACATGCCACAGGGATACAACATGGGCACAGTGATGTGTCAGATCTCCAGGGCTAACTGTAAGTCTGACTACATGTATACCTTTAAACATCTTAGCATACATTCATGAGGCAGTAAGGCCAGGTCAGAGCTCTATGGTGTGACATTAATTCTTCTGCTATGAGTGCTCTTGAACACCTTTTCATCTTTTTTCCTTCTTACAGAAGAATCACATGTAGTCTTTCAAACTGTATTATCTAACAGAAAGGTCTCTTTGCATCTTTTCAAAGAAGAAATGAAGGGACAGATGCTTCTCCAAAGCATTCAAGCAGAGAAGTGGAGACAGGCTCACAACTACCTTCACCCTGGCTGAGTTTGTGCACCTCATGAGATTAGACAGCTTGTTCATGTACATCCACACAGCAGAAGTAGGGAAATGGTTCTTTTTGATAATAAATTAGCTGATATGGGGATTCTGAGTATTGACTAGAATATGGCTGGCTATCTGAGGACATCATTTAAGCTTCCTAGTAATGATCTCATTTGAAGCAAGTGCCATACTACTAATTATCACTTGGTTCTGATTGATTCATCATCCACTTTGGTGCTCCCATTTCATAAATGGGAACATAAACTGCTTAGTTTAAGAAATGGAATAATATGCAGAGCTTATTTAAAACAGAACTGACTCTATACTGTGTCAATTACTGTCAGACTGATTTTCTTTCCTTTGGTCCCTGTATGTGTGCACACATGTATATGACTGTGAACAGTTAATTACTGTATGACTACATATAGAATGCTTATATAATATTTTAATAAAGACAATATTATAATCTAGTTTACATTTACACATCACAATTGAGAAATAATAATTTTCCTTACCTATTTCAGTCATGGATATCCCCGGAGCTAACTGCCCATTGTTGAAAGAGCTATAGGTAAACAAGTTTGGTACAGAGGTGAGGTCATAGATAGGTTCCTGCTTTATCTGTTTGATTCCAGTCATGTCTAAGCCAGACTGATCTGGAGAAGGCTGGGCAGAATCCACGTTGTAATAACCCTCAGACTTTGGCAGGTCGATGACGTGCCCATTTGAATAGGTGCTGCCCGTTTCGTTGTTCAGATTGCCCAAGCCGTTGCTGATGCTGTTGCTGTAAACCCTGGCGAGGGCTTCTGCCTCACCGCTCTGCTGCTGCCGCTGTTCCTGCAGTCGCTGCTGGTGCTTCTGCACTTCAGCATACAAGCTATCCCTCTGCTTTTTGGACATTCTTCCAAATTTCACAGCTGAAAAGCAAAGCACAGTGCAAGCCATTGTCATTTTTCTTTTGTCTCAATTCCCCTCAACACCACTGCTCCCCTGATATCTGCATCACTTTTGCTGTGGAAACTTATCTTTTTCTTTTGAAAGAGAGAGGATGCAGAACTTTATGTCATATTCATCTCACAAAGGAAAACTATCACCTGCTTGGATTTACAAGCTGACAGTGACTCTTACTTGACAGGAGGGCCGCAGTCAGGCAACTCGCTTTCTACTGTGAATGTTAAAAAGTCGATGCATCCTTTTTTTGTCTCTCTGTTCACTGAAAAACAACCCAGAGCTGTATGAAAAACACAGTCTATAGATTCATAGTCCTTGCATTTTACAAACTTTCCACAAACCTTTAAACTGTGTGTTAACAGGATTAGTACTCTGGATGAAAACAAGCCCTACAGCCCTATTATCACATTCTTTCAATGGGGTGTTATCTTCACACTTTTAAAAAAATCTTGCAGGTTAGATTTAGAACCTAGAGGAAAATAGCAGACTGGAAGGTAAACAGCACAAATGAATGTCATCTTTTTCACAGAGAAAAGTCTCAGGGATTTACACAATCAATTTACATAATCTCCATGCACAAAATCCATGCATTCCTTCTAATGAGAAGGGCAAGAAAACAAGAGAGCAAACCACTGTCCCCAGGAATATGGCTCACTACACTGAGATTGAAATTTTCAGAAATGACAGTCTGATTGCTGTGGAACTACAAGGAGTAAATCCATAGCCTACATATACAGTGGTCACAGATGATTATCTGTTCTTTTTTTTTTTTCTCTCTCTCTTTAAATTCTGGGTTTCTACTGGCCTAGATCTTGAGATCTCAGAGAAGAGGTAGCTATTAAGCTATTAATCATGCTTTAAGACAAATGAGATCTGTCAATTAGGATACATTCAGCAGAACTTATCAGAGAACAGATAGGAGGACATTTCTCTGGAAATACTTATTTTATGTATTATGAGGACTATTTTCCAATGCTATTTCCCATCCACTTGTAATGGAGATCCGTTCAGAATCATCACACTTATTAGTGGCTTGGTTCCCATTTTAGTTGCATTTCAGTTATAGTTCTCCAGAAGATTCTGGGCTTACAAATTCTCATTAAAAAAAAAAAAAAAAAATTTATTTATTTACGTAAGAGCCAAAAATACCCAAACAATAACAACAAAACAGAGAAAACAGGAAAAAAACTCTATTAGAAGGAAATGGCATAAAGTTGAGAAGATGGTAGCCTTTCAATTTATTTGTGTTTCTTTACTTCGAGATTTGTTTTTCTTGTTACCAGCTTCAGCTCACTTACAGCCCTCCATACAGTTTGTGAGTACATACACTGGCTGCTCTGCAACCAGTCCACAGTGCATTGCAAGCTGTTATGGACAATATGTAATGACTGGATTTTGAGAAATACAACTGCGTGTTTCCTTCAAACGTAGGGTCTCAGTAATAAAAACAAACACCCACAGTTTACTCTCATTATATATTCATTAATTGGATTCTCCAGCTGCTGTCAATTAGCATCCTGCCTCTGCATGATAAAAATGAATCTGTTACATGGCTGAGAGGTAAAATTCACATTCAATTTTTCTGTTAAAAAAAATCCATGCAAGCTATTTTAAACTTGCAAGAGCTCTCCATATCATTAAGTATAAACACTCTCACATCAACAATCAAAGAAGAAAGTGATGTTGACAGAAGAACCTCTCTTTGTATGCAGCAGACCCTGCATTATAGGTTGGGAAGACAATGCTGTGAGTTAAATACCTCTGTGATATCTCAAATACTTGCAAGGTATTACTTTTATTGGGAAAGTACATGCTGTTAAATTACCAAAATTTTACTACAGTGCTTTCTGGGAAGAAGCAACAGCTAAGGTGTCAAAGCATACTTTGTAGGAGGCCCGAAAGAACTCCATGAATTAAAGGTGAGACAGCAGGGCCCCTCTCCGTCTGCTGAGACAGGTAAGCAAATTGTTTCAGTGATACATGAAACACAGTGAGGTAGGAAAAGAACTACTACAGACGTAAAGCAAGCTTATACACTCTGAACTATCTTATGTAATAAGTCTTTAAGTAACTTCATTAATGCCTGTTAATTCCAAAGAACAAGTTTTATGAACAAATGCTGCCAGGTGATCAAAACTAATATAGCTTTGCTGAAGCAAATGTAACCTGCCTTCAAAGACAGAATATTCTCTTATACTCCCTGACCATTTCAAATATGACTGTGAGCTGGACAGCCATTGCATTGGCAATGAAATGTTTCTCCTGTGATCCAGACATGGACAGGAGGCAATGCACCAGTGAAAAGCTTTTTTTCACAAGGCAAAATGCTTAGTCAAGCACTCTGAATAGAATCACAGAATCATAGAATCATAGAATCACCAAGGTTGGAAAAGACCTAAAAGATCATCCAGTCCAACCGTTCACGTATTCCCAATAGCTCCCACTAAACCATGTCCCTCAACACAACATCCAGCCTTTCCTTGAACACCCCCAGGGTCGGTGACTCCACCACCTCCCTGGGCAGTCCATTCCAGTGCCTGACCACCCTTTCTGAAAAGTAATACTTCCTAATGTCCAGCCTGAATCTCCCCTGCCGTAGCTTGAAACCATTCCCTCTGGTCCTATCACTAATGACACGAGAGAAGAGGCCGACCCCCAGCTCACCACAACCTCCCTTCAGGAAGTTGTAGAGAGCAATGAGGTCTCCCCTAAGCCTCCTCTTCTCCAGGCTGAACATTCCCAGCTCCTTCAGCCTCTCCTCATATGGCCTGTGTTCCAGACCCCTCACCAGCTTTGTTGCCCTCCTCTGAACACGTTCCAGGGCCTCAATATCTTTCTTGCAGTGAGGGGCCCAAAACTGGACACAGTACTCGAGGTGCGGCCTCACCAGTGCTGAATACAGGGGAACAATCACCTCTCTGCTCCTGCTTGCAACACTGTTTCTGATGCAAGCCAGGATGCCATTGGCCTTCTTGGCCACCTGGGCACACTGTCGGCTCATGTTCAGCCGAGCATCAATCAATGAAATATCAATAAAATAAACAGGTGAAAAACCTTAACATTATCAAGGTGTACCTTTCTTTTTAAACCGCCTATTCACTCTCACAGACCTTTAGAGATTTCAAGGAGAGGGATGCTTCCTCACGTCAGTATTTAATGCTGCTATATAAAAAGTTATATAAACTGGAATATTAATCCTCCTCTCCAGAGATAACTTTCGTGATTTTGATCAGAACAATGCACTTCTTTTCCAACTCTTTCACTTTGAATCTAATATTGCTTTCCATTTTGCTATCTTCCCACCCTCTTCATGAAAATAGTCTCCATTGTTAACTGAAGATCTGTGTCTCACAGTGTGTACATTACAAAGCAAGGAGCTTCTCCTCTCTTTTTCTAGAAATCTACAGGGAGTTTAAGTAAGGCAGCAGAGAAGAAGAGTTTCAAAGGATTTAGGCATGAAGTAGGAATCTGACTCTTACCATCTCTAGACATTCCCAGGGCAAGACATTTCTGCAGTCGGCAGTGTTGGCAACGATTTCTGTTGGTTCTGTCAATTAAACAGTTTCTCTGCCTTGGGCAGGAGTAGGAGGCATTGTTCTGCTGACTCCTCCGAAAGAATCCCTAGGGGCAACGAGGAAGAGAGACAGAGTATTACCATGTGAGTATATGCGCACGCACACACGCACACATACACACAGACACAGAGCCCTGCAAGCTCTCATGTAGCATAATGTTATTTTTGCTAGGGCTTTGCAGATGCACTAGCCTTGCACACTGAAATTAAAGAGCATTTACTCCTCACAAGGAGGATTTGTAATTGTACAGTAAAGAATATAATACTACTTTGTTAAAGGACAAACAATATAGAGTTACAGAATGTATTCCTATTGTGCAATAACTACCATGGATCATCTAATTCTTGCCACTCGCTGATGAAAAGCTTGTCAGCATTGGTAAACAGATAACATTAAAGTACTTACTCTGACTATTTTCCATCTTTATTGAAAGAAACTTCTAACATTCAGCACTGGCTATACATAGCATTAGAAACTGAAGTCTGCTGTTTAATTGAATCTGACAAACGTTGATCTGATCTGGAAAGACCGTACACTTTGGGAGTGAAAAGTAATTCAAATTCAAACATTACAAAAGCACTAGGATTTAATGGCTGTATCAGGTAAATCTGACACACAAAGGAGAAAGCAGCACCATTAGACACTACCATGAGAAAGTAAAGATATTTTCCATATCAATGGAATATAGCATTAACCATTTAATCTATTAAAAACAGCTAGATACTTTATATCCTAGAGGGTTTTTCTGCCCTGTTGCTGGCCTTTTTGGCTAAATATCAGAGGGTGAGAACTCATTCTTAATGACTTATGAGCTCTTAAGTGCTACAAACAGCACCGAGAGGTACTGTTACTGTAGAAATGACATGAAATGGCAGAAATGAAAACAAAAATGTAACTAGGGAGGAAGCATTTTATAATACTATTTTCTTTCCTGTAAAACAAAGCACAAGAAGATCAGTGAGTTGAGAGAGAGGGAGAGAAAGAGAAACAAAGAAAGGAAGTTAATTGGCAATCTTAGCAGCTTTAGAAGAAAGTAATTGCATGGCTGTGTGGTGGGAGAGATGAATGATGGCACAGCCCTGCAAGAAGATATGAAGGGAAAGCATACAGTAGTCACTGGGAGAAGTGACACCAAAGTGCTTGTGCCTTTCCGTGTTCGTCTGTAAACAGTGCTCAGTGGAGTCAGAAAGGAAGATATGACTGTGCACATCGGGCAAAACCATTGTTATCTTCATTCAGGCTGACAGAATATACTAATAAGGGATGGGATTTACAACTCTTGTGGGTTTTGGGGGAAAACGAGTGGGAAAACAACAGGGTGATGTTGTCATAGGACTCGATTTTCATGCTACAGGTAGTGCCTGTAGTCCCACTTCAGTCCCTGAGAACCGAATTAGGGTGGCACGAGATGTCAGTAACAGTGGGCAGTAGGCATGATGTTCCACTGAGGAGACAGCAGCATAGTTCCTGAGACTGATGAGTCCAAAGAAGCTTACTTCATCTGGCCCATGCTGGCTTTATCAGTGATTACACTATACAGTGGCTGTTAAATTAAGGTTATGATTTGCATGGATATCCTTAGGGAAACTCTCAGGAAAAATTCATTGTGGACTTACCCGATCCTAGCTGACCAGACCTTCTTTTAGCTGTGGAGATGAGCTTAATGTTATTGCTAGATGGATGACAATTGCAGATATTTTTTATCAACTTGTTGAATCTTACAGCCAATTTTGTTTTAGACATGAGGAACATTTTCTGCTTTAGATTTTAGCAGTTCTTATGTGATGTGGATTTGAGAGAAGAAATGAATTAAGTTACGCTAAAATAACCCACACAACCATCTAGCATCAACTGTGTGTTATCATGTAGTACTGTTTTTATTACGGCTGATCTCTTCTCACAATAATTTATTTGTGTATTTTTCCCACGGAGTTCGATCTCTTCCTACAAGAATTTGTTTTTTCCCATCACTGCCCCTCTTAGGGAAAAATCAAGGGTTACATAATGAAGTTAATCTACAGCAGGTACTTTATTTCTCTAAAGAGATTTTTGTACTCTGTTCTTTCAGCAAAGATCTAAATGCTTTCTTACAGAGAAATCTTTACATAATATTAGTTATATTTAGTGGAAATAATATCTTTTTAGGGAAGCAATACACAATTCATTCCTGAGGAGTTAAAGGACATAAAGACAAGTTTGCCAGTGTTCCCAGCATTGACAACAGTCTTTCTGCATCTTAAACTTTATCCATCACTTTATCCATCACTGACAATTTGAGAAGGGAATGGCCTCTCAAACTGTCCTCAGATCCTTGCTGTGCTGTGGATAACAAGAAGCCTCTCAAAAGAAGGAGTCACAGAAACAATGGGGTGGAGACCTGTCTTTGAGTTTCACTCTTTCCCTGGTGACTGATGGCAGAGCCACCACTTTCTTTAGTTGACCTGCTCAGCCTATGCAGATGTGCAGCATGAAACAGCTGTAGCATTTACAATGCCCATTAAGTGCTTATGATATGCATTTGCAGTGGCAGAACTAATGCAGACACATGGAATGAAAGGATTTCCTGTCCCTTGGAGTCTGTAGTATTGCCACCGGCAGTGCAATTCTCCGACGCCATTTCCTGAAATGCTGAGGCCCTCTGGTGCCTGCTTTAATGCGTGCAGTCTTGTGGAAGACCTTCTGGCCTTCTTCCTCTTAATTAGTTCAGATTTCTAATGGGCTCAGACAAAGGGAGCTAGAAATGACCAGTTATTAGTATATGGGCTGAACAAATATTTATTATTTAACTGCTGGGCAAAGAGGAGCAGCATTGCATTGCCTGAGACAGTACTTAAGTGAAGAAAGAGCCCTTGAAGAAGGAGATGCCCTCCATTGGACCTGATGTGAAAGCTGACATCTTTTTTCACAAGAAGCAAAACAGCATTAGGCTAACTGATGTGATGCTGCAAAACTGGCACAAAATCCATAGATTTAAAACTGCTGTTAAGTGGAAGAAAAGCTCTTTATCTCAATAAGTGGTCCCCACATAGAGCTAAGAATATTGTCTTGAGGCACACACAAGGGCTAGCATTAAGCCTGATCACATCTACAGGAGACCATATCCCTCAGTGCTTTGTGGAGGCTGGATACAGAATCAAGATTTTCCTTTTCTGCTCAAAATGTTTTTCTCCTGTCACTTTTGTGCCAACATTAAAGTATTAAATCTATTAGTACAATCCCATTTCTTGTAATTGTTGTAAGAAGATGCTTATTTCCAGTCCAGTCTCACAATAAGACAGTGTGACAGGGTAAGCTTTTCATTTAATATCATTAAAATTTCTGAAAGAAATCAGATCTTTGAGAATATATTGCTTCTTAACACAGTGACATTAAATACATTGTTTTGTGAATGAGTTTATGGATGAGTTTATTAATGTTTTTTTTTAGTTGTTCTGTAGTAAGATTTTTCAGTTGTTCTGAAATACCATAAAGCATTAAGCAGGTAGAGATTTTCCATTTCACTCTACAATTATCTGTGCACTTTTGAAAGTACTGGCTTGTGAGTTTTTATGTAGAAGAAACCACAGATGCTGCCCTTCATCTTTACAACTTCATTGTTACAGTCAAAGCTGGAATGCCAACATGTGTAGTGTAAAATTCTGGTATTCCATAAGGAATGGTATAACCCTTTAGATAACAAAAAGCACAGAGTCTTTCTAACATTATAAATGAAAACCTTTCTTGTGTTTGCTTGGTGTCTGATTAGAGTTATTTAAGCCAATGTCTGGGATAATATGCTAATATGCTTTTTTTTTCTTTTTTTTTTTTTTTTTTTCCCCTAGCCTCCTGTTCCAAGCAATTCCACTATGCTGAGCCCATAAGGAAGAAAGCAAAGGATCCTTTTACACTATCCATAATGTCATCATGTAAGGTATTTTTTTTCTTTTGGAGATCACAATTTGGCCTGCAGAGAATACAAAGGGTATAAAATAGGACTAAACTGACACCTGTAAGCTTTTAAGATGTTGAACTAAGATATCACATCAACTTCTAATGCTGCTGAGGCTGTATAGGAAACAAGGTAAAAAACTCAGTTCTCAAGCTTATTTAACATGTGTGACTTCAAGTTGCCTGCCTCTTTATCAGCACTTATACTGCATCAGATGTGATTAATTCATGTTTCAAAAGAGGAAGTAATTCTAAAGGCTATTTGATGAAAAGAAGAGCAACCAGTAAAATTAGGCATGAAATGCATGTATATAAGCAGCAGTCTTTATGGCCTTTGGCGTTACTTGTTTGAAAGAGTGTAAGAGTGTATTATTACGTACGCAGATGCCTGAGGCTAATGCAGATGCTGATGACTATGCTGTATTAAAATCCCATACCTTGCAGCCTTCACATGTGATGACTCCATAATGTATTCCAGAGGACTTATCACCACAGATTTTGCATGGTATCACTTCAATTTGTGCTGAAAAATAAGACAAATATTTTGAGTATATAATTCTATTTCATTTATTTCTTTCTTCACGCACAATCTTTTCCCCCTCCCCTGAAAATATAAAACTGCTTTTTATTGTACTGTGTGTTTCTGAATGCTTTGATTTGGCAGATTTTAATTGCTTCACATTATGTATCCACTATTCCCTACAAAACTCTTCAACAGTTCAAACTATCTCATGATTTTTGATAGTTTTTATTCATACTCTTTTTTGTATTTTTTTTTTTTTTTTTACTTGTTAATTTCATCATCATTGTTGCTAATGACAAGCATTATAGATCTAAATAATTATCTGGATTTTTCTTGCTTATGCTTTTACAATATTCATTACTTTACTCTTCATTTTGCTGAGGTGGTTTTATGTGGAATGTTTTGATGCATTTTTCAGACCTGTAGACACGATGAAGTTTTTATATCGTTCAGATTATGGGTTAAAAACGTAGGTAAAACCCACAGACTGAGATTAAGTACACAGTAACTGTGTGATGGGAGAGACAGGTGCTATCTGAAAATGTTGGTGTACGAATGTGTTTCAGATCCTTTTATAAACCAAATAATTAGGAAATTGCTATTTTTTAATACATATTTTCTTTTACTTTTATTTAAGAAAATAGCTATTTTCTTCCTTCAGTTACTTAGAATATTGTGAGCTTCCGTTGTCTAAAGTGTAAGAGCACACACCCTGTATGGTGGGACTTTGCCTGATTCTAGTAAGAAGCACTGAAGAGAAAAAAAACTCTATTTTCTTTCCAGTAATTTGTTCTCCTCAATTCTTTCATGACTTGGAGCTATCATGCTTGCTTACTATTACTGGTAGATGTTGTTTGTGGTTTAACACCAGTAAGCAGCCAAACATCACAGAGCTTCTTGCTCACTAGTCGGATAAAGGAGAGAATAAAAAGAAAGAAAGCAAGAAAACTCATGGGTTGTGATAAAGGTAAAGCAAAAATGTAAAGCAAAATCTGCATGTGCAAGCAAAGAAAAATAATTCATTCACTACCTCCCACTGGTAGGCAGATGTTATCCACTTCCAGAAAGCGTTTCTTCATTATATGTAATGGTTGCTTGGGAATGTAAACAAAAAAACTCCTAACATCTACCCCTACTACTTCTTTTCCTCCAGCATTTATTGCTAAGTACAATGTCATATGTATGGCATGGACACTTTGCTAGGTTGGAGTCAGCTGTAATGGTCATGTTCCCTCCCACTTTCTTGCAGACGCCTATCCATATTAGCTGGTAGGGCATCATGAGAAGTAGAGATTTCTTTTGCTCAGTGCAAGCAGGTTTCAGCAACAAACAAAACATTGGTGTGTTATCAACATTATTTTCATCACTAGTTGAAAACTTGCATCACATCAGTTGCTATCAAGAAAATTGACTCAATCCCAACTAAAACCAAAACAATATGTTCCATAGTCAGGATTGCAGTATCCACAGTTCACTGCAACATTAGTTACTCATCAAATACTTGAGCAGCTCTGCTGAGATCTTGCATGCTAAGGGGGATTCCTATGGGGGTAGTCTTGTCCTCTTGAGGACAAGAGTTGCTAATCCTTAGTCCATCGGTTGAGTATGTTCAACTCCAAAATAGATTGTTAGTCAGGGAAACAAGATAATAATTCAGATATTGATCCTAAAACAAGCATCCTGTTTCAAATCTGTTGGCACACAAAAAGTCTACAAATGCTGGAGAAAACTTATTTATAAACGACAGCACTAAATAAGATACGCTAAACATAGTTGTGTTGTGGATGTTATAACGGTACAATCTGGATTTTGTCCATACTATTCATTACTCCTTTCAGGAGACCAGTTTTCTAGGAGTTCCTTCCTACCACCTTGAAGTCAAACAACCAAATTTCAGAACAATCCTACAGAGTCATCACATTCTCCACTGAAAGGTACACCGCATTCCCCATTCCATAGAAATTACCTAGAGTAGGTAAACACTAAAGGTGAACATTAATAGGTCTCTTCTGTATAGGTCAGTAATTATTCCCCTGTAACACCATACCCCAAAGGAAGGAGGAATGAGGGTCGTTTATGGATGATCTAAGAAACTTCAGTTTCCCACTGTAAGCTCACTTTCCTGAGATACTTTCTCTAATCAGCCATGTTTCTAGGAAAAATAAATATTAGCTTAGACAATCAAACCAGTTTTGTCAACTGCCCAGAAGTCAGGATGGATAATATGAATTTTACTGTAGGAAAACAAAATTTGTTGTTCATGTATTTTGGGTGGAGATAACCCAGGCAAAAATCTTGACCGCCCTTGAGCTTAAGAAAGTTCATATTTAGAAATGCAATTTTCTGTGTCATCCACAGTTTTTGGATTAGTGTCTATATCCTGTTTTGTTTTTGCAGACCGAGAGAGGTAGATTTACTTCTTTCTTAAGAAGCTAATATGCACAAGCCATCCAAGCATAACATGTAAAAACAAAGGAAACTCTGCATAGAATATAGCCTCAGCTTCTTGGTAATTTTGCCAAGCTGATCTCATTCAAAATTTTCTGTTCCTTATCCCCACTGCAGTAATTAGAACATTTCAACATGCATCCCCAGGTACTGCTTTTTCAGAGGACAGTTGAAGCCACTGCTCACAGGTCTCTGCTTGAGAGTCATATGGAGGTTGCATGGCTAGGCTCTGGGATCTGGCACTGCTGAAAAGTTCAAAGACATTTGTCAATGTCAGAAGCAGAGACTATTGTGACAAGACGAGGAGATCTTCAGGAAAAGTAATGACAAGGGAAGAAAAAAATAAAAACAGTTTGAAGGTACTTTTAATGTGACTTGCATGTACTGTTTGTAAGTGATAGGAACAGAGACAGAAGTATTGATTCTGTGACACACACTGCATTTAGCAAAGTGCTCGTTACTGCGAGCAATCAATAATTCCATACGTGACTTGCAATTACAAGCACTACACTAGAGATAAATATTTCTAGATCAGGTCACTAAATATGATGGCTCTGTATTTCAATTAATATGAAATAAATACTTCAGGCTTGTGATTCATCAATTAATTCAAACTCTTATTCAAAATTAACCATTCTATAAATTAGTAAGTACAGGATCTCTAGAAAATTGCTACCAAAGCTCCATAGAAATCTCACAGAAAATGCAGTATCTTCAGTACAGAGAAAGCATTTGAGGAAGTTTGGAAAAGTAGACTGCTGTTGTCTGCTAGGCATTTCTTTTTGTTCATAAGACAGCAGAACAATTTAAAGGTTTGTAACAGAAAACTAGAGTGATTAGTTGTACAGGGTGGATGAAAAAGAAGACACTGTATTCCCCAAAACATCTTGAATTACTGTAATTAACACCCACTGTACCAGGTTTCTTTTGCAGATTTAATGATTGTCAGGGACTACTACATATTTTCACATTGTATCTTTGTTCAGACAACTATGAATCTGCTTTGTTTTTCTTCTTTCCTTCTCTTCTCAGGCCAACAGTTTGGGAAACTGAATATCGTTCTCATATATAGATGCGATAAGGTGGGTAGCTCACTTCTGAATTCCTCGTAAGAATAAAATACATTGCTTCAGTACTGACTCCTGAATACTGAAGTAAAAAGGAAACTAACTAATAGTGAAGCTGCCATAATGATTACTGTCAGCAGCATATGGAAACAACTTACTTTCTTCCAAAAATGAGGAAGTATAACAGCAAAACTACTTATCTGTGCTATTGAAGTCTTTCCACTTGCCTTCTTACCCTCTACTTTAATAATTTGTGTAAGAATAACAGCTTCTGCCTTTTTCAAGCAATAACACGGGTTCTCAAGTGTCCATTTGTTCAATTTTTCAGCAAGCACATTCAGTTTTCATCCTGTCTGGAGATGTATCACTCAATAAAAGGCTGCAAAACCACCATCACCCAAACCATTAATAACGTTTGGATACATGCTACATCGTGATTGCTTCTTATCACCAATTCTAACTTTGCTCATCAGTACCACATGATCGTCCTTCCTCTCTGTGGTATTCATCTCCTACTTTATACTTAGGGTTTAAGTTCACTGAGTCTGGGAACTTCCTGTAAGTTTATATGATATCCTACAAATTGGAAAGCCAGAGTGAAAATTATTCAATTCTACATGACAAGTATTAATAATCCACACACACTGTGTTTACACCTGAAACATAATTCATTCTCACAGGACAACAGGAAGAGCAGAATCCTATTAAGGAAGTAAATACAAAGTCTCATACATTTAAAAATGAACCCTTTAAATATGAAACATTTGCTATTCTGTCATACGTTGTCCCAAGAGAAAAAGGATTAAAGATTTTTTTCTTCATTATGAGCAAAAATTCACTCACTAACACAAAATTCATTTTTTTAAAAGTAGGGCAATAACCAAGTTTCAAGAACTGTTATTTTGGTGAAATTGGGAATAAATCAAGAAGTTACACAATTATTTGCTGAATTCCTCATGAAACAAAATAAAAACTCCACAGGGCAACTAATAGGTCTACAGTATAATTATGTGGACTACCGTTTACATGTACAGGTGGTCAGACAAGAAAAAAAACAAAGCTTGGATCTCAGTTAAATATATAAGGAACTTCATTCAGCAGAAACAGGATTATAATCTGTCAGACTTGTAGCTTTTGTTTCAAGGAATAAAAAAAAAAAAAAAAAAAAAAAAAAGAACAAAAAAAGCAAGAACCTGGGCTTTTAATACTTAGTTCCTGATCAAAAAAGCATGCTAACATGTATTGAGAGCAAACTTTGAAGAAGAAATCCTCTCCATAATTTGTTGATTCAGGAGGAATCACATGTGGAAATCTCAAAGCTAATCAGAGCACCGGTGGTTAAAAAAAATTGGCTCCTTCACAGTCTAAGATTTCTCAAAAATCTCAAAGGGAGTTCTTTGAAAAATAAGGACAAACTGACTTAGAGGTCTTTTATATTTTTATCCCTGATGATTCAAATCGAATACATTAATTGTTCTTTTCTAGTTGCTAGTTCTCCCTCTTTTTCCATCCTGGCATCTATGACAAGTTTTTTTCCTTCCGTATTACCACCAATAGAAACTTTCACTGCATGGAAATTTTGCCAAGTAGAACTTGGTATTTTTGCCACCAAAATTAGCTATTCTGTGGCTACAGCAAGACTTTAGGTGCAGCTGAGGATACTGGTTACATTTTCCAGCCTCTGCTGTACTTCATGCAGTGAGAGCTACATCATTAACAACATTTAAGTAAGCTTATTGATACTAGCTAATGTTAATTATCTCTGTAGTTTCGTGTTTGCTGTCAACCATACCACAAATGACCCATTAGAGCAGACATGATGGAATTCACTCTGCTTCGTAAAATCAAAGCGTTTAATACACAGTGAGATATACAAGTCTGGACCCTGGGCTTGATGCCATCTATGAATACTGCTGGGTCCATCCAGCCCAGTGCATTACTGCAAGGTTGATGATTTTCAAATCTGCCAGTCCTACTGTTCATACATGGAACATGGAGATACCCCAAAAGCAGCAACTCTTATGTAGCTGTACGTCTCATGGAGTACACATGGTAGAATTGGTCTGTACATGGTTTGTAAGATCTTATCAAGAATTTCAAGAAAAGTAGTAGTCCTGGCTGTTGGATATTAAGAAAACTGATAGATCATCACTCAAAATAGCAGAGTGATAGATTACTGCTAAAAAAATTGTTTTTCCCATAAATCCTCACACTTGTCATGTTTGATTTCTTTCATGGTCTCACAGTCTCAGATGAAGATTATTTAGCTTATAATCAGTGTGACAGGGAAGGTTTCTTTGTGACACATTTTCTTTTCTTCTTCTTCTCATATGATGTACCAGGAAGATAAAAAACCACTCCAAATCCCCAAACAAAAAATCCCCACCTCACTAAAAAGAAAAGCACAGACTTGCACTTCAGTTCATTTTGCAAATCAACTCAGGCCTTTAATGCATGCCTATTCTAAAGAGTACTAGAAAAAAAAGACTTAAAGAAAAAAAAATTTTTTTTTCAACGAATAAAACTAAAATGCAGTTAGAACGTGTATCCCTATTGCATGACTTAAATTTTCTTTTAGACAGAAAAGTCAGGATAATACCTTAGAAGACATCATTACAATGTATATAGACAAATGTTTTGAAGTTTGAAAATGACTTGCCGTATATCGACCTTTTTGCAGGATTCATGTGTGGTAGAAAAATATTTATAACCAAACTATGGATCTATATTTCAGATGACATTTTGTATCTGTTTCTACCATGATCATAATAGTGTTTACAGACCATTGTCTAATGCTTTGAAATAGGCAGATGAAATAATATGAGTTCACAAGATTACGGCTGCTTTAGAGCTAAAGGCAATATCCAGACTGCTTGTCTGATCTTTTTGTATCTTTTTTTTGCTACATACCAATTTTGAAACAAACCTGGAAAAAATTGTCTCTGCTTATTGTCTTTAATTGAGAAGATGAAATTACAAGGAAAATAAAAAACATACAGTAAGACATTTTCTTATTAACAACAGATTAAAAAAAAACACCTTGCTTTTGTTCAAATGTCCTTTATTTTCTTTCCTAAGCGCAACTACAATGGATCTAGCAATATTATTTAAAAATTTATGAATAGTAATTGTTTGTTATATTGTGATGGTTTGAGTGTATTGAGGAGATTTTAGCCAGATGTATTATCTATTAGACCAAAAGATGTTTTCTTTGAAAAAAAAAAAAAAAGATTTTGGGCCTCTAGCTTTTTATCTCACCTGAAATAGGAGCAAAAAACTTCGGGCTCAAGGCAGGTTAAGAATAATTGCTAAAAGCAGAATTTCATTATGCTAATCAACTAGAAAAGCTGCAAGATGTGCAATGCTGGATGATTCTCTGAGGAACGAAGATGGTTGTGAGCAAGAGAACCATAAGGGTTTTAAGAGTACAGACACAATGTAGAATTGATATACATGTAATATGGATTATCAGTTATTTGTAGCTTTTTTGTTTTTGTGTTTGTTTTGTGCAGAATTTATGATTTTAAGACAGAGTGGTTGGAGCATGTGGGAAGCTGTCTGGTTCTCAAGCTGAGAGGCAGCAGAAGGTAAGTAGAACCCCCTGTATACTGCGCAAGGCAGTGATGGAAAGCAACGACCAGGTACAGCCTAGTACCCAAATTCAAAAATATGAAAATTAACTCCTCTGCTGCAGTCTACAGCTCAAAGTCTGACCTCTGAGTAGCTGTGCTCAGCGAGGTCACAAAGGCTCAAAGGACTGGTAAACTTTGACAACTCACCTTGTGCTCTGTAAATCTGATGGACATTTCTATATTAATCTATGAACTCTTTTCCCAGTAACTCATTTGCATGGAAATTACATGCGTAACTTCAAAGGATGATGTTACAGTGAAACAAGTTACTATGCAACAAAAAGCAAATTGCCAGCCAACAGTTTGGACTTCTTAGGTGAGTTCAAATCAGAGATATTTAATTAAATACTCAGAACCCTAGCCTAGGCCCTCTGGAGAGCTCAGAAACTTGCCTTATTTTCAGGGAAAGATTTAAGTGTATAATAAATGCAGACTTATTACTGTACAGTTTCTACTTCCCTCAAAGACTCAAGCAATGGTTCTGCTGATACTGCACACTTTCCCTAAAGAGATTATTATGGTAATCCCAAATATTATACTACCCAAGCTATCTTCAATTTGAGCTCATCAGATCCAATGTTCTGCAAATAATCTCTAGCAGCTTTAGACAGTGTTTATATAAGCTAGTCAGGATGGTTATTTGAGCAGTGATGACCATGATTTTCTATGCAATTCTCTAAAGAACAAATATGCACTTATTCAAAAAATAGCAGCTTAAACAGACAATACGTTGAATGCGCAGTTCTTTTCAGAAGCACACGTAACTTTGACAACTTATTTGTCATAATTAGTGGGTGTTTCCCTTACATGCTTTACGATATTGCAGCAGTTTAGCAGAAACAATTCTTTTCTTCCCTTACTTATGTTTACTTTTTCAGACATTAATCCACTTTTTTTTTTTTCTTTTCACTTGAATAAATGGATCAATGGACTTTGCAAGTGAAAGCCCAGGTGGCGTAAGAAATATTGATGGTCTATTTCATCCATTGAGAGTGGGTTGAAATTTTAGTGTAGTATTCAACACCTCATTTTTTACACGTGTTACATATACAAAGATCAGCAGTATGCAGGTATGAAGCCATGAGGCATAGAGGTGCTGCAGAGAACAGGCTCAGAAAGGTTTGTGTTTTAAGGATGTGAGATCACACAACCTTATCCTTCTCACATGACCACATGGTGATGAAGAGAAAGGAGGACTACTGTACAGTGCAGGCTGCAGAAACAACTGGCCCTCAGCATTTTCAGTATTCCTGACTCAAGTGCCACTAACCACTGACTGAAGCCAGCCTCAGTATAACAGGAGGCTTCAAGTATAATCTTATTTAACTCCTCCTCTACTACTGCTTATCTTCTGAACTGCTTCCCAAGCACTTGTGCTGATAAGGGGAGAAAAACGTGCAGCAACACCATGGCTGGAGATCTAAAATAAACAACAACATCCTATGGGATGGGAAATAGAAGTGCAATATTATAGTGAAGTGCATATGACTAAGAATTTAAGAAGGTTGTTCACTCTGTGGATGCACACAGATCAGAGCTTCTGGACCTACAAAGCATGTAGTTTCAGAGAAATTGCCACCTGGGTCAGAACTGTCTTCTATCATCCCACTTCTTGAATATTCTGTTTCTAATATTTTACCACATGCAAAATTTTCTTACAAATTCTGGGATGCTCAGAGAACTTAGAGAATTTTTCCTTTGTAAGCACGTAAAATAACAGAACAGAATCAAGTAGTGACTACATCATTATTTCTGGAAATTTTTAAGTTCAATGCTACCAGAAATATATTAAAAATATGATAGAAACAGAAAAATCTCTATACGACACTTAGAACATAGAAAAGTATTTTACCTTTCACAGCAGCTCATCACTTATACAACTGAGTATTCCTTCATTTTTTGAACATTCAGTAGTATTGGATGTTCAAACATATGCTGACTTTCACTGAGGTCTCAGGTATGGTCTACTTTTTCTAAACAAAATAATGGAAAAGTTAACAAGGGAGGCTGAGATTTAAAGAATTTCAAAGCTAAAACGCACGTAGGTAACTACTGCCATGTTAAGTTTCACAGGAAAAAAAGCCATGTTTAAAATGTCAACCTTAGTAGGGATAAAAAAGCACCTGAAAGCCCAGAAATAACTGCATACATAGAAAGTTCCATACTGTCTACATTCGGAACGGATCTTTAAAAAATAAATACATGTATTTATATATAAACCATTGTTAGAGCTACCTATAATAATACCTCCAAAGACACTGTACCCAAGCGTGGCATTTTACTTTACAACATAAAGAAGTGTTACTTAAAATGACTTACAAGCATTTTTAAAGTATGCTCAGTAGTTATTAATATACTTGGAAAATTTTAATTTCAACATTTTCCCCTCCTTCTATGTGTAATGAAGCTAGTGAGAAGACATACAAAAATGTTCACATCCAAGAATGATGCAAAATGAGAATATACATCATATTGTAAGTATTGTGCTGTGGAAACCAAACATAGAATAAAATATTACTTATGCTTTATCAATTAGCCTGATACATTATTTGATTAACATAGCTGATGGCCTATACCACATTATTGTAACTAACTAAATACCCCTCTATATTTCTTTGGGTATGCATGATGGCAAAATCATTTAAATATGTAACTGACTATTCATTTCCCCAAATATACAATCTCCAGTATGAATTATTATAGTTGTATCATTTATTGTAGGAAGTAAATGTCACAGTAATTAAATTTCTTTATATTTAGTCTTTGGTGCTTTCCTTTATCAAATCCTGAAAATTAAGCACAGCACATAAGGTAGTCCAGCAATAAGATGCAAAGAAGTATATAATTAATCATGACACAGTATGGACCACAAACCAAGGTGTGAGAATAGCAAATCAGAATGAAGGGAAGCACAAGAGGTTATTTTGCACCTTGACAAGTGAGATTTTTGTCAACATCTGTGCCTTTTTTTTCCTCTTTGAGCTTCAGAAGTCCTATTTCTCTAGAAGTTTTTCATTCTTAGAATCTCTGAAAACCTATCAATCAATTGCAATTAAAAATAGTTGTTACTTTCCGAATGACTTAAGCAAGGTATCTTCAGGAAAATTAATTCTGATTTGACTATTACAGTCATATACTTTGACTAACAATACTTTGGTGAACTACAAGATATGGTGCAATTTAAGAAACTAAAACTAAAACTGAAAAAATTTTAGTAAGCTAAATATATTGCAAATTTTCAGTCCAGAAAAACTACTAATTAATTCAGCTTTTTATGTGAAGTGTGTCAGAGCTTAAATTTTCTTGCCAAAATAGCTAACTGTAATGCTCAACGAAAAGTTGAGAGAGAAGAATACATAAGCATAGTTTATGTCTTCTGTTAATGAATATGATTTGCTAGCAAAAGTTGTCTTAAAAATGTGAGAGTTGCTTTTACTTTCTCTCTGTATTTTTTTTCTCCTTTCAAATAGAGGATCATCAGGCTGAAGGGGCCAAAGAGGAAGAACAGATGGCAAAATGTGTTTCTACTGGTAAAAATTCTGGTTCTGAGTAGCACTAAGTAAATCTGGGGTAATTCAAGACACTTGAGTGGAATTGCAGAAGTGCAGTAAAAAGAGGATCTAACTTACACTGCCTGGGACTTTACGTAATAGTCATCACAGTCAAAGGAATAATTTCCCATCCACTTTTCTGAATCTCTTTCTTTACAATACCTTCCCCCACCCTTTAGGCACAATGTAACTTCTACAAGGTACAATGATCAGGCATATAGACAACAACAATCAAACAATAAAAGTGATTTCAGCCTGAAATCACTCAAAAGTGTTCTCTGCTTAGAATTTCTTGAATTTTATCATATTTTTTATAACCACTATGGATCTTCACTTTTACACATTTTTACTTTAAATCTTTGCTCTATCTTTTGAAAAGCAATGAAATCAGCTGGAGATATTCCTGGATTTGCATCTGTTGCAGCCTGAAAAATGTTATACTTCCCAACTGTCTAGGTACCAGTTTAATCTGCCATTTTTTAACACAGTAGGAAGAATTAATCTTAGTAAAAGAGGAGTTTTCTCAAGGATAGATTTGGTATGGTGTGATTAATATTTCCCTATTTATTCTTCACGGGAATACCTCAGACTGTTAAAAAAGTAAGAAGGAAAATATTTGAACTCACCAGTTGCCTCAGTTTTTGTTCTGTGTTGAACATCACACATTTTGTAGTAAATAAATAAGATACCTAGGTGCAGAAGAGTATTCTCTATGTGGTCACACCTGTGCTGCTGCAAAAGTGGAGTCTTAACAGACTGCATTAACAAGATTAAGGGAAGAAGTGCTAAAGGCATAGGCTGTTCCATTTCATTAAAGAAGGGAGGAAAACTGCTTGAGGAACTGTGTAAAATATTTTCTTCTGCTACTGTCTTCACATAGAACACATTTCTTATTCCAGCCCAGTCATTTTAAAATAATACTTACTTTCTGGAAATTCAGAACATAAATCTCAGTTTTTCTTTGCTATTAGTTGCTTTCATTTCAATTGCATATTAAAAATGCAAAATTAGAATAGCAGAGATAAGACTGCAAATTATTACTGATTAAAAAAAACACCTTGTGACATAATGCATGTATCATACCTAAGTGTATCCATACATAGAATATTAATTTGCTCACAGTGTTTTTAGACACTATGTGACAGACATGACTGAAATTCACCTCTTGGACAACCATTGCATTTCAGTAATGTCAAATGAATTCTAGTTGACCTTGGTTTGTGCACCTCTTTAGGGAATGTAGGAGTAAGTCAGAGGTTCTAGGGGCATGAAAATTTTATTTTATTATGAAGCCTCTAATACAGTTGGTCAGAGCCTAGAACAATGCTCTTTTCCCATGTTGACCTTTGCCTAGGATTACATCGTTATATATACACATATGTATGTGCATGCATATTATTATGCAGCGGCTGATGTAGACAAACACAAATACCACAAGTTTTACACAGGCTTTCTGTCAAAAAGAAAGCAAAAGAAAGCAAGACATAAAATGAGAATGCTTTTACAAGACAGCTAACACATTAGTCTTTGTGGGATCTCTGCACTCAGAAAGCATTTGCCTTACCTGCCTGTTATACATTCCCAGGCATTTTTGCTAGGAGGCTGGTTTATTTCATTTCAAGGTGATCTTTCCTTGCTACACCATTTTCTCATGTCCTAACTTTTGCATAAAGTACTTGTTGGAATAAGAGATGATTCAGATTTTAGCAGTTATGTTCTGCTAGCTCTGCATATTCATTCCCTTGGAATTTGTGCCAAAGATGAAACAGAGAGGACTTCATTTTCAAGACACAGTAAGGCTGACACATTGTTCCTACCTACTACTGAAATAAGATGTTCAGAATTGCTACTGTCTCAGACTTTGCTTTCAGTGCTTGTTCTAATCAGACACAGAAAAGATTCTGATGCAAGGGGAAAAACTTGGAGAGGGTTCCAAAGTTTATGAAAATAAGGATGATTACTAAAGACTAGGAGAAGTACAGAAAACAAGCAAACACATGAGCTGGGAATAGGCAGCCTGAAAAAACATTTTTCCAATAATGAGGAAAAAATTCTTTGAAGGATAATAAGAAACAGGATGAGATAATTACTTATAACAACTCATTTGAATCTACATAAACATTACAGAGCTATTTTTTTTCATGACTGTTCCTAGCACCAGTCACGTAGGATACACGTGACGCTGTGGGATTATAATCTTAAACAAGGTACCAAACTTTTGACTTGCTATGTTTCAGATGAATAAAAATTCTCTGGCTTGCTAAAAAAATAGGAATTGCCTTCTCTCTATTATTTTATAAGTGGAAGTCTTTGATGTTATGGGGCATAATATTTCTTGACTGGATAAATAATTGGTGTATAATTTTCCTCCTGTTGCAACGGCATCTCTTTCTGCTCAAGCAGTGATTGCCTAACAAGATTTCTATGTCTCACTGTTCCATAATATATTACAGTTCCCTATTAGACACACCACTTACAGATAAAAAACATGGATCAAAGAAATGGCCAAAAGAAATGAACAACATTTAAGGTTTTTTGGGGGGGGGGTTTATTCTTTTTTTCTTTCTATCCCTTTCTCTAATTTGTGTAACTGAAAATTAGTTCTGCCTGAGTCAAAAAAATCAATAGAGTCCTGCCAAATATTACAAACCTTTCTGATGGAGGAATTAACATGAAATCAGTGCTGAGAAACAACTCCAGATACATTGCTTTTCAAGCTGAGAATTATCACTTGAGTACCAGCCTAAAAGTAAATTGCAGTCTTGTTTGTCTTTCAGGGGGTGCTCTGCCTCCATCAGCATTTATGAAGCCAGAATTTGGACTCACAAGTTGTTGGTTCCAGAAGAAAATGGCAATATTTAAACTCTTACAAAAAATACAATGACAAAACGTACTTTGAAATACTTTACACTGGTAGAAATATATTCCACTGACTATCATCTGAAAAAGTGATACTGAAATACAACTAGAAGAACTGAACAAATATAGAATGATAACTCCACTCATTTATAGGGTAGAGTCCTGCAAGCTCTGATTTCCATGCATTTCTAGCTGCATTTTGACCAGAAAGTTTTCTTATGAGCTTGGCCTGAACTAAGAGAGAATTTGAATAAAAGGCTAACACATACTTACTTGCCCTTTTTTTTTTTTTTTTTTTTAAATTGTTTGGGAGAGATATTTTTAAGATAAAGAAAGGCAAGAATGTGAGACTAATTAATGTTATGAAATACAATCTTATTCCTTAACATCCTAGCAGTTAATTCTTTCATCAATCCAATTTGCTTAGTAGTTTCAAGCATCTTGTAACACACAATCACAGGATTAAGTGATTTAGAAAGAAAATTAACAACAGAAGTTGTTGCAGACACTGACTATTGTACTAGAGTAAAAAAACAAATAAAGAAACAAACACAATACTACTGAACAATGAAGGTATTCAAACAGAAAAAGGAAACTTATTAGATATTGCAGGTTTTTCTTAGGACTGTGAACACTTGAGGACACCATTTTCTGGAACCATCCCAGTCATGTTGATGGTTCATGGAGTCCTCCAGCTGCTGTACATGATATCTGCTCTATGTAATAACCCTGGTCAAAATGGTTTGGTTAGATCAAGGGTAATCTTGACATCATTTTAGGGACTAATAAACATGGGGATTATCAAGCAGGCACAGTGGGATTCACTTCCACCTGGCCACTTTACTCTTGCTAAAAGCAGGCACAAGATGCCTTCACAGACAGAAATATTTTTCTCTTGCTCCAGATTTTTTTTTAAATTTTATTATTATTATTATTATTATTATTATTATTAATAATAAATCACAGAACCATCCAGCTTCTGGGGAGCAAAGGGAATGACAAACATGAGTGTATATATATGTACAAGCTTGGATAAGGTCAGAACCTCATTTGGCGTGAACTGGTGCAGAGCTGCTGAAGTCAGAGAAGTCAGTCAAATTATATTAACTGCAGGTCAGGTCCTCTTTCTCATTTATTCCTTCATTACACTGTAGTTAAAAAAATAAATGAAGACGGTGTTATTAAAGAGGCCATAGACTGCACTGTTCTCCTCTTGGAGGCTGTGTAGGATTCAGCCCCCAGGTCTTAACTTCCAAAGTTGGAAGAAACTAAGCAGCTTCTTCTGGTTTGTGGCCCTGCACAATTTCAAAGATGAAGTGTTTGCTCTTTTATTGTAGGAAGTAGGTATTGTCCTTGGGGAATGTGATCAGATGAGCATGCCACTTGCTCTCTTTCTTTGTATATTCTTCAGCCATGCAAGCTCTGATCCACCTTGCAAATGTCCTTTTGGAGGTTGGCCTTCCTCCCTTGTGGATACAGAACAGAAAGAATAACTTTACTGCATCCTGAAGTTTTGTGATCTGTAAATCTAAGTCTCCACAGCCCTGGGGACATTTCAACAAGGTGAATCAAGTTCTATTCCACTTGCAAGCTAACGATACAAAAATGGTGATGCTACCTCCTGGTTTAAAGAAAATCAATACAATTGTATATAGATTCTAGGGGCTTTAATCAGGTCTGCTGTATATATAGGGGAATCATAGCAAAAGAATAAGTAGCAGGTTATTCTGTTGGTTCTTTCCTTTTTGTTCTGTTTTGTTTTCTGAGACCTGGTGAAGAGTTCCCCCATCAGAATGGGTGAAGAGAATAAAAGAGAGCATGCCAGAAAAGGTCAATTAGTGCACTATGCAGCACTTTTTAAGTTCAAGGACTTCTGAAATGATAAGAGAGGCTATACCTTTATGTGCAGAAAAGAAGGATCTTTGGAGAACCTTATAACATTAGGGTGACAGACTTCCTCTGTTGATATGACCTTTAACTGCTCTGAAACACACTGAATTAGTTTTAAGAACTGAGAACTACATGGTTATCCATACAAAATTTGAAGAAAATCATGGACATGTAGGAAATAGTATCTCTGAACCAAGTGAAAATTGCTGACCTCAGACTTTCAGCTGGTCTATTATTAAACTGCAGTGTGAAAACTTGCAGTGTATGGGAGACTTGTTCTGAGTGAATTTTTGTCTCACCACTTCTCATTCCACTTTCCTAGAAGTGATATGCTCCTCTTGATAAAAAGTCTGTTTTGTAAAATGAATACTACATCTCTTCGGAACACATAAAGAGAAAATAAGGGCTACATCCCAGAATTAAATCACATATATTAGGCTTTTACAATTTGGATGTTCACAAAACTGCCTGGTAAGAGTATCAAATAATCATTATTGGAAGCCATTGATTTTGCAAACCAACAGTCCCAGGTGTTCATGATTTCAAACCTCACATTACATCTCCTGTCAATCTCTCCCTATTGGATTTTAGCATTGGAGTGAATTGTTTGCCACCAACTATTGTCTGAAAATATGGGTCAGTTATTATACCTGTGGAACTATTGATTATTTCTACAAGTCTATTTTCATAGTGGTACTATTTCCAGTGGGGCTGTAACTATCAGTATCATAAAGATGTACTTAATGAGCTCTTTTGAAATCAAAGCTGTCAGCAGTACTCCTTGAGATCCTTTATAATGCTATATTCAGAACTATGCAATCAAAATAACTTCCAAAATATAGTTGATTTGGTACCAATACCAATGAGTGACTAAATTGCCTTCAGATGAGGTCTGAAGCAAGATCCATGCTTACTCTCAAAAGTCAAAAGAGCTATTCTGTTGCAATGTATGCTTAAAATTTTTGTAGTAATGCAGCTTTCTTTTGTAAAAGCAGAGCAATTAGACATACTTCTACTATGACTGAAGATCATCAGAAAAAACCACCAAAGTTCATATTGGGTAAAGCATTTTCTTCCACTGTACATTTAACATGTAATGAATTGCAGCACTTCTGGACAAGGACCTAACGCTTTGCATCCACAGGTTGCCACAGACTTGAAGCACTGGATAGATTCAGACAATAGGTTATGTCCCACTCCTAAATGATTCATCAATGTATTGTTAGTTTTACTATGATTAGAACTACCAATAGGTATTCTCTTGTTTGTCACTTTCTGAAAAGTAGGAATTCTTTGATATTTAATCATGCTGATCTAAATTATTCAGCTTTTTCTTGATAGTGTGAGTACGGATTTTGTAGTCCAGCTATCAAAAAATAGCTTTATCTGTCTGCATATGGTAAATAATTATACATCCCACGTTTCGGCCAATTACAGAAATAATTTTTTATGATAGCTGTACAAAAATCTTGCAACACTTGCCCCTATTGCAATACTGCATAATTTTATATTTAATTATGTATGTTGTTGTCTCTCTTTTACAGCCATAATTACTCTAATAATCCTGTCAGCTGTCTAAATACATCTCTTCTTCCCCTAGATTGATATTTTTGTCTGATCTCAATTTTTAAGCATCCTGAGGTCTTGTGGTTATCATAACGGAAGAGTTCTGTTTGGACCAAGGGAAAAAACTTACTCTGGTGCACTCTCACTGGCAAAGCACAGTGGCGTCATAAGAAACGCATCAGTCGAACTACTGTGCAAAATGTGGGATGGAGAGAGGCAAAAAAAAACAAAAACATTTTATCATTTAGCACGGCTTTACTTTTGAGGCTCAACAGCTTGATAAGAATTGAAGATTGTCTCCTCATGCATCCTCTAAACAAGCCTCATTCACTCACCTGAATCTTTGTGCCTCTACAAGGAAAATAAACAAATATACAAATGAACTTTCTGGAGCAAGAGAATCGTTGTTTTGTTCAAAGATCATACTGTCTGAAATGTTAATGAGAGCTGTAGCTTACACATGCCTGTGACTCTCAAGAAAAGCAAAGATAAATCATCCAAGATTGAATTTTTTTCCTTCCTGAGCAAATTACTTCAATTCTTTATAAAGCAGCAGAAGAAGCAACCAGACATTTTCCTGTGCTTACTGAATTGGTCTTGAAAATAAAAACCAAACCATAATGATTTAAACAAGTTTTGTAATTACGTAAAGTATTAACTGAAATATTTTAAAGTTTGTAATAAACACTACAAGCCTTAGTCTTCAATACTTCAAACAAAGTATGAACTGAAACCTCTTGATTTTATCCTCATAAAGCACTCTGACTACACCACACAATGCAGTACACAATTTACTCTGTGGATTAGACTCTATAATGTCTAGTTGGAATTCTAATAAGACCAGACTATTTCTCCACCAGTGACACACCTTCAAAAAATTAGTGAAGCCTGTGTGACGTTGCACTGTTCAGTCTGTGGTCTTTGTAAACCTACCTTAATGTAAGGAAACAATAAAATGTCTCAGATATGACTGCATTGTATCTTTTGTATTTTGTTGCCAGCAACGCTGCCTTTGAAGAGCACTTTTATCACGCCCATTTAGTCTGCCTAGTCCAAATAGTGGAAACAGTGGAGCAAGATGACAAACACAGCGGAATTGTTTCAGTAGGGATCTTGAACTTTTCATGAATTTGTGTTACATCCAGCTGGGGGGAGAAGGGGGATTTTATGCTTTACATTAAACTCAGATAAGCTTCTACAAATGGGAACATTGCCTGCCATGTTACAAGGTCAGCCACAAAGAAAGCTTCACTGCTGGGTTTCTAATCTCAAATCTCATGCTCATTAATAATACACAATACAACATCAAACCTTTCTAAAACAACAAGCCCAGAACTTTGCTTTAATACCTTTGTCAGCACTTTTCCTTTGCACTCCTGAAGATGAGGATTGTACTTTCGACAGAAAGAGTGAGTGCTTTTAAGTCAGTCTACTAAACCATAGCACAAGATTCTGTTAGCAAGTGTGGCGTGTGAATAATAGATGCACAGGTCAACAATTCAAAAAAGAATAACAAAAAATTACTAACTAAGGGTCATGTGTGCTGCAGGCAATAGAAATGTAACGGAGGATGAGGATGCACCAGCCAGTACTATGTTGCTATTTAAACTGCTGTATTCTGTAGGATCTCCAAACACATGGTAAAGGTAGTGGCACCAATCTTGGAAGTCCTCCAGGACGTCATGAAATGGAATGAAGAGAAACTGAAGAAACTCCTAAAATTTTGGTGCTTTGGCACCTGTCTTCTAAGAGCATTTTAATTTGAGGTGAAGTCAGTAAACTTGTATAAAGTGCCAAAGCTCCTCTGCGGAATATGACAGTTCAGTGATTACTATTGGATCCATGTGTTTGTGGATTAGTCACACAGAAAATTTTTGAATAATCAACAAAATTAATCAACAAAATGGTATCAGAATGAAGGTAAAAGACTGAATGAATTATTCTGGCATAATAATTTGATACAACTTGCAAGCGACTTCTTGAATGTTTTTTAAGAAAAACTCTGCCTGAAGTATGTCATATTTTTTCCTGATAAAATAGTGAACATAGCTGCAACTTCAATAGGACTAAATAGAATATTGCTTTCTCAGCATAACTGTTCAATGTTTGTTGTTAAAACTACAAGGGAAACAGAATCAGTTTGTTTATCTGTTTATACACACATCATGGTTAGTATCTGTGAATGGCAACCACAACAGAAATGTGCCACTTGAGGAAGGGTACAATAGCTTTTAAGCCTCAAACAGCAGTAAAGACCGAGAAATGTAAAATGTCTTTACCAAACAGAATTTTGGGGACATTTTTTTAATTGGGGAAATATGCATGGCATATTAGAACTGATGCATCAGGCATGTTCTTAAGACACAGTAAGAACCCTTAGTCAGGGCTCCTCACCTGTTTGAGCAACTGACAGAGCCTATCACCATCTACAGGATAAAAGGAAACAGCAATACCAAATGAATCACAAAAATAGTTTATGACACACCAACGAAATAGTACATCTTAGAATCCTTTTGTACAGCCAATCCAAAAGAAAGAAGAGTAAGGAGAAAGAGAACACCAGTAGAAGAGTGGTCTCTTGCTGGAATTTTTTTAGCTATTGTAATGCTGTGACCCTAGGGCTGGATATGCTTCTCCTGAAGACAAAGAAAGAAAGAAATATTATTGAAAACAATAAAATGATTAGAAGCAAATTTGCTGTCTCCTATAGAGATACGGTACCTGATGAAATCTAAGAATTTGGCTGAAAAATCATAATCAAATATGTGTTTCCTGTAATATCAAATCTGATGCTTGTCTAAACCAGACAAGTCTGCTTGTCTGAGGGCAGATGAGTTTCTGTTCTAGAGTCTGTGATTGAAAAATTTAAATGAATTTGCTTGAAAAAGCTAAAAGAAAGGTACAGCAGAACAATTTTACTTATTAAAGTATGAAGATACTGTCATATTCTTAAATACTGAACTGTAATCATATTATAGCTGTCAAAAATGGCATTGCTATTAAAAATGTTTTAATTGGGTGGTATACTCAAGTCTGCTTAAAATGATCTTTTTATCCATTTTTCTTTTCTCTACAAATGCTTTTTCTGTGGGGGGAAATTGTATGACTTTCCATCATCTGCCCCTTTGCATAGTTCTCATGTATAATGCAATTACTGTGATTTTCTGCACCTCAAAAGAGCAGCCTTTTCCATAACTACACAGACAGAAAGAAAATGACCCGAATTCAAATTATTGTACAAGAGAGAGACCTTACTAACATGGCGTTTATTACTTAAGATGACAGTGAATAGCTATGGATAGCACCAGAATTTTCAACTCAGATGGCTATTCACTTGATTATTAACCAGCCCTACCTCATGTTCCCTTGGACACCAATGACTTCTAATCGTGTGACTCAAAAAAGCTGCGTCCCACCAAGAATTATCTAGCTAAAGGGAAAACAATGTGCTACAGATATCTATCTTAGGTGCAGCCCATGTCAGTATCCTCCTATTCAGTGTGTTTTGAGCTCTTAGATCAAAAAAGGCAAAAGAAATGTAAAGTCCTGCAGTGTTAGAAGCCTTTCCTCTTACTTTCTTAGCAATTACTATTAAACAAATCTGGCATTCAGACACAAATGTTTTGCTTTGCAAAACAATACTAAAAAAAACCAAACAAAAATAGCAACTTTATTAAAAACGTCAGGGACACTGTCATATCTGCTAAACAATGTAGGAACGAAGAGAGAAAAAGAGGAAAGAAAAGCAATTCAAAACAGATGTTTTCAATATGTCTACCTGAAACCTTTTATAACAAAGTTCCCTCTCCACATCATCGATCTAAAGCTTTAACTGGCAGACAGTAAAGTCTGATGGGAAAATAATGGTCTTTTAAATACCTGGGAATGAAAGGCAAATTGAGTTAGCACAGTGTAAGAGGCAAGTAATTACATAATGTCAATCCTGTTTTATATAGTTCAGTCTTTAAACAGCATGCAAAGAGAAGACATGTCTAGGAGAAAATATGAATCTTCTTACTTCCAGTGACTCATGCACTCTTTTCCCAATACAAAGTTAGGGACATTACGTGTAACAGCAGGCTCTTTGCTTAGGGGTATCTCAAATGCTGCTGCTAACACTAGTAGCCACTGACTGTCTAAAATTTTATCTATCTTTTGTCAAATGTCAGTAACTAGCTATGAGAATACAAATCCTCACTGGATAACTTCCAAAATGATCATCTCTGCAAAAAGAATATCTATTATCTCAGTAAAACAAAACAAAACAGGATATACATTAAAAATTGTCCTAAACTTAAGACTGAAATCTCAAGTAATTTTATAACCTCAGTGAGATAATATTCAATGACTGAAACAGAAGTAAATCACTGAAAGCAAACAGAAGGGAGCTTTAGAGGGTTCATGTCTCAGGTTTGCATTGATCCAGAACTTTGGTTTCCTGTGTCTTGTGCTTGTATCACCGCTTGTCATATACCACATAGATCAATTTAGCAGGATTTCATGTAACATATCCAGTGTCAGAGAAGGCATGTAGAAAACAGAGCAAGGACAGACAGGAAGCCAGAACTCAGTGCTAGTTGCTGACTAAATTTTCTAAGAAAGAACGTCATATTGCACTGTAAATTTCCAAGGAAATGTTATTTATTAGCTTAACCTTGAGTATTATGCTTTCACTAAAATTTACCTTTATATGTCCCAGATGCAATATTTGCATCAACAGCAATCATTTTTTGTCCAACCTACATAGAAAACAGTAGATAATGAGCCTGGTCCAAACTGGTACAGTCACTTGAGGAAGTTTCAGTGATATGTGAAGATGTGGTCTCAGAATCCTTTGCGTAAGTGAAGCACCTAGATGTATTTTTGATAGGATCACAGACACTGAGCAGATGAAGAAGGAAATACTAGCTTGGAATTCAGAACAGCTATTACAATCATGATTTTCTTTTATTATAGACCTCCATTGTTAATCCTAGCAGGGTGCACACAATTAAATATCTGTGTGATACTGAGTATCTCAAAAGATTACAAGCTTTGACAGCTTGGCTTCCTCCAAAAAGGTATAGATTGCATGTTTTTCCTGTGTAGTGCTACGGAGAATTTGAAACTTTTCTTCTGTCATGATGCCTACAGGTGGTTAGAGGACAACGTTTGGGTTAGAATTCTTCATTTTTCCTTTTCCTTCTCCTATCCTTTACTGGTTTCATAATAAATGAATTCAGTACTGTTGCTTGCTGCTCAGTCTCCTTTTCCGACAGCCAGCTTATGATGCCATTCTGCTAGACTCCCAATGCTTTAACTCCTTATTGTACATTGACATTCTATTTATCATCTCCTTTTCTCAGTGTTCTTACAGATTTAAAACTGACATACATAAAAACGTACTTCCCATGCTTTCTGTCCAACAGAAACTGAATGTATGAATTCTTTCTTTCAAATCCTTCTTTCTTTCCTGCAGCCGGAAAATAAATAAATAGACAAATAAAATGGGACACTCACAGTGTGTTCATCTCTGTTACAGTGTGCCTATCTCTGTCTCAACATAACATGGAATTTTGAAAGTGATTGTCTGCTGCAGCTGGCATGTATTTCTACTGCCTATTCACCACTGCACAAATGACTCACACTTCCTCAACTGCCCTATGCACCGGTCATTCACTGTAAGTATGTAATGTTGCATGTGGAATTTTTTCTGCAAAAACTGTAACATTTTTTGTTTAAATTCCCAATGATAGAAATTGTTTTGTTTTTTTTTTTTTTTTTTTTTTTTTTAAAATAAATTCATTTTTTTTTTTTTTAAATTAATAAATAACCCACTAAAAAACAAACAGAACACACGCAAAAAAAAAAATACCAGATCA
>NW_024884833.1:8882373-8892714 GCF_019232065.1 Centrocercus urophasianus | reverse complement strand
TTTTTTTTTTTTTTTTTTTTTTTTTTTTTTTTTCCAAGTAACTGCAGTTTTTAGTTTTTGCAATGTGGAAGTATCTCAGAAACAATCCTCTGCAAAGCATGCATACCAGTCAGAAGAAAAACAATAGCAGATCAGAAGAAGTCAGAATTGCAAGGCCATTAGAATGACCTTGTTGTACTTCAGTAGTCAAAATGTATTGGAGAAGCTCATGACACAACCTACTATAAGAGAATTCCTGTGGTCTCTGAGCATTGTTTGTTTTGAGTTAAAAACTATTGGTGAAACTCATATGTAAACTGAGCAACAACACACAAACAGAGCAATAAGGACAGAAACGTCAAGTCTTGTGAAAGAAAATTTTCACCTTTCACCTGTAAGCAAGCGTCAGATTTATACAAAAAGTCAATTGGGGATTTTGTAGTAACAATCATACTGTGATTTCTAATTACGTTTTTGTTTCCTGAAGTACTATAAAGGATATCTTTTACAAAGTTAATATATTAGATAAAGGTTTTTCTTTCCTGAAACTTAAAAACTGTGAATCAATCAACTGAATATAAATTTTCTCTAATACAGAACTACTGTTACATTGTATTTAAATGGTAGTTACAGACATATTCAAGAATATCCTGACTCATAAATAGGTGAAACTGCCTTGCTATGACTCAGTTCTCCCAGGTGTTAAAAACAATGAGAAATATTAAGCAATTTATAATGTTTGCTATGTGGAGAACATCTCTAGTGAGTGAGAAATACTTTTCCCCAAATGAAATCACTCAGACACTCACAAAAAACAAAACAAAACAGATCAAAAGAAAACAAAGAAATTAAATCATAAGGTTTAATAATCATCCAGTAGATGGTCTGTCATACGAATCTAAGACATTTTTAAAAAGTAATTTTACATAATTAGTTGAATGTACATACGATCAGATAAAGTATAATCATATTAATTTTACAGAATATCCTTTGTATAGTATCATTCTTTATTTTTATTATTTTTATTTTTTTTTTTTTATTATTATTATTATTATTTTTAATTTGCCTTAATTTTGCCTAAACTACCTAAAGGCATTATATATCCATGCTAATTGCAATATATATATATCAATGAGATATCTATTAAATATGGTATATTTATAGCTTTTATTGTTGAAAAAATATTTTTGTAAAAGAATAGTCTTTGTCAACATCAGAAGCCCTGAACAATATAGTTGGATAAAGTGTATAAATAATTAAATTTTGAATAACAGCAGTGAATTCTACATCCTAAGTTCTTTTAACAATTTTTTTCCTAACTCTCCTCATACTTGAAAATGATTATTTCAAGAGATGGCCTTTCTCTGCTGAAGTCTGTTGATGAAATATGTTTCTTCACAGACATGGTTCTGATGGCTGAGTAATTGGAATTGTTAAGTTGTTCACAATCTGACGAAATGCCCAGATTCTTTTTTCAGCAGTTGATATTTCCTTGTTCTTTCAAAATGTTGTTGGCACCATCCCCTTTTCCAAATAGGCCAATCTATACAAAATGTATACCTGCTCCTATCTCCTCTTTCTATCTAAAAAGATAAAAATTTGCCATCTGAATTCAGATTCCTTTCAGTAGTACTTAGTTTTTGACGTTTAGAAAAAGACTTTTTCTTTTTTTTTTTTTTTTCCTTAAACAAGTACTGTTTATTTTAACTATTTCAAATCAATAAAGAACAAGTTCTGTCATAGATTCAAGCAAATAAACAGCTGTAAGGCTCCAAATTGCCCCTATCGTCATTAAGCAGGAAGTTAGGAGATCTGAAGAGATTTTGAGTTCTTCTTGATATTGAATTCAGAAAAAAAGACAAAAGGAATAAAATACCTAAAGAGTAGAAAGAGGGTAGTTGGTAGAGAGAGAGGATTTTGGTACAGCGCTGTTACACAGCACTTCACCCCAGATATCTCCCAATAAGATGTCTTATTAAAACACATATTTCTACTTATTCCCCTTGGATTACATTTCCATTAATCTCCAGATGAAACCCTGGGTTCAACTTTAACATCCACCCCATTAAATTAGGCATCTTTGAGCTTCTTGGTTTACAGGTAAGCTTTTCAGCTGCTATAGCTCTTGTGAGCTGTATTCCTTGTTTGCTGGCCAGGTGTCCATGACTAGATCAGTCTGTAAGATGTGCAGAATAATAATACTATTTTTGGCTGCAAGACTGTGGCAGGTTAGTCGTACAGGTGCTCACAAAAAGCTAACCCCAATTGCTGCAATTTCTACTTGTTTTTTCTTCAGAGAATAACTTCATAGAAGAAAGAGATTTGTGAAATGTAAGGGGAAATGCAAAATATTGGAAATCCTGTAATGTTTGAAGCCATGTCTCAAATAGATGAATATAGCAAAATTTGTCCTGTGATGATGGGAATATTTAACCATGGTATTTCATATATTCATTGATGAGGGTATCTGAAAAAAATGCAGAATAAACTGCATCCAAAAAGTAAATTTTTAATAAGGTTTTATTTTTACTTATTCATTTGCTTTTTATTACTTTTTTATTTTTTATTTTATTTTTTTCCTAATTGCAGTTTCTGAGAATTTAGCCTGAGATCTGACAATCTAAATATTTCTTTCTTGTTCTGTAACTTTTCCAGAAAATACATATTTTCTGGAATAATAACCTTCATTTTCTATGTCTTCTCATTTGTCTTCTATGACACAGAAAGTGAAAATTCTGAGTGGCTAGTTTATCTGATACATAACAATCAGCCTGATGATGCACATGATGATGCACAAGAATGAACAGAGCACATATCACTCTCTTAGCTGATCTGATTCTTACAAATCTAGCAACAATATAAAGAATTAAATCCCATTAAGTATAATATTCCTTTTTGACTAAAGTGATTATAAAATTTGAATACACCATAGAGTTAGAATAATAGAGTTAGAAAGTTTCCAATTTAATGAAATTTTAAGGAAAAAAATTGAGTCAAGAATTTGTTAGAAGCTGAGAAAGGAAAACTCAGAACAAATGAGTCTCGTTTAAGACAACTACACAGAGATCTAGATAAAATATTCTGAAGTAGCAAATAGCAACAGTCTTTTTTTCCTTTTTTTTTTTTTTAAATTAGATTAAATGTCTCTCTCACTATTTTGATTGAAATGACTGCAAAGCATTGGTGGTTATTTTGATCACAAGTGGCTGTAACTGTTTCCATTGCTTTTTTTTTTTTTTTTTTTTTTCCCTTTTGCTTACGGAAGATCTGCTTAAGATCCGGAACCACGCATTTGATTTCAGTCTGAGGCTGCACTTGAGTAGTACAACCCTGTTACAGTTCACACAGTATCACTTTGGTCAATACAATTGAAAGCTGATATTAGCTGATCAGGTATAAATGATTTGCAAGGCTGAATAGTCCTTGTGACAGGATAGTTTTCCACTACTATTTCTTCTCCTGTTTCTGGAATTTCAGATCCTAAAGCTACTGCAGAATGTTATAATATATGAGGACAGAAGAGGAGGTCTATTTTAAATTTATGACTATTATCACTCAGCTAATATGCCAATGCATATGAATTCCAGTTCTTCTATTTGCTTAATAATTTCTCAAAAGCTTTTATCTGTCTTTGTGTGCTTCAAAGATATAACATTGTCTATTTCTTCAAATGCATTGCTAATAAGAAGCTGCCTGCTTACACATGATTGTATGCATTTTTTAACCAACCTGGAGACATGAATACAAAATTTGGTGTTCCTAGTTTGTGACAAAGTAGTCTGGACCGATAAATGAGTGGTTGACTTACATTCACACCTATGAGTAGTTTATTATCAATGATAGATGCAATATGGATAGCATTTAAGAGCTAATTCAGCTCATGTGTAATTTGGGTAATATGCAAATTGAACCCATTATGCCTTGCTAGCTTGGCACACAAGAAATTTCCGTTTCTATTTCACTTTAAATCTGCATCAAGGGGCACACCTCATGTTGCTTCAGAAATCCTATGTATAAAATTCTCAATTAGATAAACATCAAGCTTAACACACACAGTAGTTTGTGATCAGAGAATGCATGAAAAAAGACAAATGGAGGTGAAGCATATATCGTATATGACGTGGGAACACAGTTGTTTACGTTGTTTTAAACTTGCAGTATCACACTGGTATAACTTGTTTCTATTTAGCGTATCTACCCACTATGCTGACTGACACTTTATCAGTCCAGTACGATGGAATGAATTGAAATGATACAGGTTGACAGCTTAAGGGCTGCTTTCCTGAGCCAAGAACTGAAGGAGGATACCTCCAACCATAGCTGTATTCTTACAGATAGATCTACCAGGAAAAAAATAGTAAGAGTGGTCTTTGTGATGATTTTGAAATATATAATTAGTGCATTTGGACAATTGCTTACCAGAAGTAGACTTATCAAACAGCATGCTACCAGGTGATAAACATAAGCATTACATGCAAACAGATCATTATGTCTCAGAAAATTCACTATTTTTTATAATATATATATATCACAACAAAGCTGGGCAGTGAGCAGTGAATAAAAAGAACAGAGGGATCAGTTCCATTTAAGTGCGTAAACAATTTGAGACTTCTATGTCAAGAACAATAAGGCAAAACAAAATACTACTGGTAACTGGAATCAGGAATCAAATGGAGTTCAACAAGAATATTTAGATGAAGTGTAAATGAACAGTTTTTCATGGGGGTTATGTGCCTAAAGTTAACAAGGATCTAGCCAATTTTGGAACAGTACAGAAAATTGAACATAACAGAATAAATACATGAAAGTACGGAAAACTGACCTTGAACAAATCTATTTATCTGAGACAAGATTGTGTAACTAATGTTGATGGTACACTAAACCAGCAAGAGAAAGTTTTAGAGTTCTGTGTATATAGTAACCATTAAAAAGAGAGTTGACATGAAATCACTCTGTATTTTCATACAACACAAATGTTTTCTGAAATGTCAACTGTGTACAAGTTCTTGCCTACAATACTACAGTGTTTTAAATCTCAATAAATACAATAATTTAGAAATAAAATATTTTCTAACAGAGTTAGTGACTAATGCCTAAACTTGATTGAAGCAATTATGCTCAAGAGAATGCATGTGAACTAATGAGCCAATGAGATTGAATAAAAGTACCAGGGAATTCTGACCATTGGTAAGTGGATACAGTTATTTTGTCTTCCATCCTCACTCAAAAAGTTGTTTTCTTTCCTTACCTTTCCTTTTTACTCAAGAACAGCAAAAAGCAATAATGGCAGTATTATGGAAAAAAACCCTCACAAACAAAAACAAAACAAAAAAACACCAAAATACATCCTTCCCTCCTCCTATGCCTACAATAAAGACTCTTATAGTGCATATTTATACGGAACTGCAATTGGACAGATTCCAAAATACTCCTTGGAAGAGCCCAAAGTGAAATACAGTGATTGATCTGCAAGAGCAAACAGGGAAAAACAGTAATTAAAATCAGCACTGAATGAAATAATCTTATAGGGCAGAGAAGAACTGTCTGGTTTCTGTTAATAATGACTCCTACATAGGAAACAGCATGTTAATATGGTGTTATTACAAATAGACTGAAGTGAGTAAATTTAGTCTTTTCATTTTCTGTATAGCTGGAATAATATCAAGGAGAGCCTCTGCAGTACTATTTAGTCTCTCTATTTAAAATGTTGAAAATTTGTAGCAGCCAAACAGCAGAAGATACATATACACTCTACACAAACTTTTTTGTCTGTCTTTTACAAGGAATCCTAAAATGGTATGTTGAATGTACGTGATTCTCAGCAGTGAACTTTCAATTTTAAATTCCTTTGCAATTCTGTATGAAGAACTGAATTGTAAATTAGTTTTGTGTAACTTTTATCGTATCTTGTTTTGAATTACTTTTGTATTTCATACTGAAATACTCTCATGAAAAGGAGCTCAAGAGTTATGCAAGTTTTGAAGCATAACCTGATAGATGAAGAAGTGCTGCAAAAATCACAGTGGGGAATAAACATAGTAAAAGAGAAATCTAAGAGAAATGAAACCATGACCTTTAATTTGAACATAAATAAATTAATATTATCCTAACATTTTAAAAAAGGTTATATCTGTAGTTTGTGAAATTTCAGTCCAGTGAAGATATAGCACTGTAGCAGAATCTTTCTTTTGATGAAAAAGAAAGGCTCAAAAAAATAAAGTTTGAGAAAAGTCTCAAACAGTTTCAGTTTGATATAAACTATACATATTTATACCAATTGATGTATTTAGTCCAAATGAGCTTTGTGAAAAATGGTCCTTTACAGAATCTTCAAGTTGCTATTCAGAAGCCATGTAGGAACAAATATACCTATTTCCACTAAGAATTACATTAACAACAAAAATGCATCACAGATACTTTCTCAAGAAGCTGGAGAAAACATATTTCAAGCAGATAAAAATGTGCATTTCAATGTAAGTATTGAAACATTATATTAGAATATGTATTTTGTATAATGGGAATGGATCACTGTGGCAGATAAATGACATAACTAAGACAAAAGTTTATATGAGTTTAATTATGGAGGTTCAGCAGCCGGGAAAAGCAGTTGAACTTACATCTACATACACTATTCCCAAGGGACATAGGCTTAAAAGAATTGTTTCAGAGCAACAGCGACATTTTTGGGGGTATTTTATTGCTTAATATTAAAAATGCATGGATATCTTTAAAGAAAAATAACAAGGAAAATCTTATTCACTGACAACAGTTTGACTTGGAAGCATGTCTGTTTTCCATGATTGCTTTCCCATTGCAAAATGAAAGTGGTAATGGAAGTCAAATATATAAGTGAGCTTGGCTGAATAATCTTACGCATTTTAAAATTTTCTTAGAAGTACCAGAAGTCCAGGGAAAGACATAAAGCAAATGTGAAAGAAATGATAACTACTGTGAATAAATTCTTGATCAGCCAGGTAGTCGGGCAGATTTAAATAATCTTACAGGACTGAATTGTTCAAGTGGTCTCTCTTGTTGACTGATGTTCAAACATCTACCGTGTGTACTATATCCTGTTGCTGCACTCACTCTCAAAGCGACCTTTATAAGATCTTTCCTGACCACACATAGATGCCATTTTCCACAATGTTTTAGCAACTATAAGTACTAGGCAAGAATAATAGTAACACCTAATTCCATGAGGAACTTCTTGAGAGAGTACCTTCATACCTATCCCCCAAGTCACACACCTCACACAAAGAAGTAAAATAATACAGGAATATAGAGGACTGATCTGGATAATTCCAGATCCATTATTCAATTTCTGACTTTCAAATTGGTAGAAGGAACAGAAAAGAAGCTGAGAGCAGGATGATGCTTTATACACTGCTTGTCCTCAGCATTTACCTGATCTTTCTTGATGACAATCCCCACTGCTCCCAAATACATATGTATACAAGCAATGGGCAGAGAACCACAGCTAAGTGAAATATCTAATGCTTCGCTGTTAGGCAATGAAATAAACAGAGGGTCAAATGAAATTCACTTAATGCATTCTGTTCTTTTTCTAGATCATGTACGAACATACTGCAAAAGCAAACAGAGAAGTTTACAGCTAATTAACTGAAAGCAGGTTGTATTAAAAAAAAAGATGAGAAAAATGTATCTTTAAGTATGTAATTGTACAAGCACACACATATCTATATACAAATACTGCACAAAAGGCTGTTGACTAATTGATTAAATAATATGAAGACAGCTTTCTGAGGGTAATAATAATAAGCGAATTCTTTTCTGCTCACATCCCTGAAAGTAGGAAATGCGGGGAACATGAGATTTTTTCTGACTCCTCCTTAGGAGAAGAGGATAATTAATTTTGGTTTTGCTGAGTGTAATAGAACATCAGCAAAACTAATTTTAATCCTGTTCTACTATTCAATAACTAAGATATCTTTTTTTTTCTTTTTTTATTTTTTTTTCTGGTAAAGAGTACAAAATGTTGTATAAGCATCAAAATTTATCACTGCACCTCATTTACTTTTGGGGTACTTAAGAAAGCCCAAAGCATATATATTCTTTCTAGAGATTGTAACTTGCTCAACAGATACTTTTTTTCTTTTTAAATTTCAGCCTATTTTTCTCCTGCCTCACAAATAAAGCTTTTTCTTTGCTCTCACATGACAGACTTGCCTACAGTGTTTTTCTGATATGAACTCAGCTCTCAGCTACGTTATTCATTCATGGATAAATGGAATTCTAATATATTTTAAGTATGTTTTCGTACAGTGAAAATAATCACTGCTGCTTCACAGGATGTAAATATTTTCTTTATAACTACAGTGTGAATCTGAAACTGTTTTTAAACTTTGTGTCAGAGAATTTCTGCTTAGCAACCACAAAGTTTGTGTTTCCTCAATACCATGAATGATTACTGCCTTCATGTGTGGTAGTAAGGGAGAATTAGCTATGATAACGTAAATATAAATGTCTACAAATTTTTCATACCTTTCATCATTGTTTTTAAATGGATCAACTTAAGAGAACTGAAGTTTGGTGAAATAATTGAATTACTTTATTAAAGTATTTCAGCTGACTGGTGCAGATCTCACAACACACGCATATCACTTTGAAATCAAAATATGGCCATTGTTATTGTGTATTGTCCATCTATTTCAAGACAGATGCATATATGATGGAGAATTTATTGTTCTGTGCAAAGCTACAGCTGCCTTGTGTGCCATGAATTGTAATAAGAAATAATCTATAGACACTCTTCAGCATTCTTTCCCTTCCTTCAGGGTAACTCCTGCCATCCTTAATCTTCTGTATACCACAAATCTTAGTAGCAATGGCTACTCTTGCCAGTGTTAATATATAAAACTTTGCTGAAGTTTAGCTTGCTTCTGCAGAAGCTCCTTAAAAATGGCATTGTGATACTTCAAATGCACTTTTCTTAGAGTCATCATTCTAAATTCACTTGGTTAAAGGAGAGAGCTTATTTGCCACTGCTAGATTTGTAAACTCAAAAAATCCTTCAGTCACGGAGCCCTACTGGTTTCTTTTTTCTCTATCTCTTACTCCTGCTTTAAAACAGGAGCTTTTAAAGCTGCAGTGAAGTCCTCCCTTACAATCTCTTAGCTATCCCACCACCACCAGCATGAAATTCATTATTTTAAGTAGGCAACATATAGAGATCAAATATCTATCCTCTAGTTCCCTGAATCAGCCGTACATTATATTGCTCTAATTTATCCTGATAGCAATAGAATTCTTGATCTGCTCTGAATTGAAAGTATAATAATTGATTGTTTAATGTGGCATGCTGCCTTCACTTAGATTGGTGAAATGTGGCTGGAACTTAGAAAGTAGTTCTGTTCATGTTGCATGAATGAGCAACAAAATGAAACCAATGAAGAATATTTATTTCTTCAGTTGAAAAATCACCATTATTTTGCCACTGCACATTACCAAAATGCTTTGCATTTGAGAAATAAAATGAGGAGTTCTTGTGAAATTCAGCAGCAGCAGTCAGAAAAGTCTTCTCTATACATCCTGTACCCTAGATAGATAATTTTTTTCCATATGCCATAGGTTTATGATCAGAACAGACCTCATGAACAGACCTTCATTTTTGTAACCAACTAGGTGTACTGTAAACAAAGAGGTGTATTGAAAAACAGTAAATGTAATTATAAAGTTGTAGAAGTCTGACATGTATAGCAATGGCAGCTACTTACTCACTGATATACTGGTCAGATACATTGGTCATCAACAACGGAAAAAGAAGCCTGTGTGTTTGATTTCTGCTTGTATTCACAGGCTCTGGCTTACAAGTATATATATTCAAATATGAAGGTTTAAATACAAACCAAATTGTCTGAAAATCACTGTGACTACATATTAAGATCTGATAAAATTCATTAGCATAGTTTCAATTTATGCCACTGAGCATGAAGAATAGATATATAGATTAAAATTACACAGCAGGTCCAATTCATTCTTATCAATTAGGTAGACTTCCATAGAGTCATTAGCTGTACACTGACTAAGTCCTAATTTGAGATCAGTATGAGAAGTCATACCATTGAAATCTCATGAAAAGGAGACTTGTTTCAATTAGATCAAATAAAAGTATAGCAGTGTACAAAAGCATTTTTATCTGCTTGATACCTTCCCAATCTTTGGCCACTTATAGAATCACAGAATTACAGAATTACTGGAATTGGAAAAGACCTTCAAGACCATCAAGTTCTACACTTCGGTAGATACTTCTCTTTCTAAAGGATGATTTCACAAACAAAATAAAGTATCATCTATTTATCATAAAAATTTTCTAAGCTACTATCAGGCGGTAAAAACAAAATA
>NW_024884833.1:8873234-8881550 GCF_019232065.1 Centrocercus urophasianus | reverse complement strand
AATTCAATTTCTTCGTGATATTGGAACATGTAAAGCAAAATAAAATAAAACAAATCTGGAGCTGAAACAGTTCCATATTATGTTACAGCACTACTCACTAATTTCTTACAGTGAAAACATTCAAAAGCCTATATTTCAGAAAGAAAAGAAATCCGTACCTCTCACTTTTGAGATGTGGCCATATCTTTATCATCTCAACACAGATAAATTTATGAACAATTCAAAACACCCAGGGATTACTGCTATTCTGTAGAATAAATACACACAGACATACTGCCTTATTTCTAAGATGGAGGCAACCTGAAGTTTTCATAGTATTTGCACAATTAATATTTTATTGGTGATGAATTTTAATAACTCCTGGAGAAACATCACTGAACACTTATTAGAGGGTGGATTCAGTCATGCCTACTCTAGCAGACAAATGGGGTCAAGCTGCCATTCCAGATTTAATCATATTCTGCTTCCCCAAATTTTAGATTCACTCTCCATGCACCTCAAGATGCTGCTTAATTTTTTTATTACTTTTTATTTTTTATTTTTATTTTATTTTTATTTTTATTTTTTTTCCAACTACAGGAATAACTGTCTGAATTTAAAAAAAAAAAAGTCTGGTAAAACTGAGTAAGGCTGGTTTGCCTGAACACCTTTTTTAGAGATATACAGGCAGAAAAGGACACTGGTTTTATTACTAGCTCTAGTAGTGCCTGAAAACTCTTTTGGGTGGCTTTGTAATTGCTTTTTAATGTTTTTCAGAGTTTTCAGTAATCTGATGTATTACACTTTCAAAATCCAAGAGGCACTGAAGTCATTTTATTATTCCCAATATCAGAAAAATAACTAGATATTTAAAAAAAAAAAAAAAAAAAAAAAAAAAGTAGAGGAGAAGGCATCTATAATTTCTCTATCATTCCAACACTAGATACCTGTTGTCTTTTGAAGCACATGGCAGAGGCTAATAAATTAGAAATAGGATCTAATATGACCCACTGCACAAGTCCACACAATCACCATGCACTAACAAACCCAGAAGATCTGCTCTTGTATCTGTCCTCTAAAAAAATGTGGCTGAATTTTGTTTACCTACCTTATTTTTCTACAACTCACTTCATTGCTTCAGTTTTAATTGCACTGAGAGGGATTCCCACTTCAGTTTCCTTCCAGAACCTGTGCCCTGCTGGTACCCAGACCTAAGTGTGGTGTGGAAAGCATCCCTTTACTTTGTTGTAGACTTAAAAGGAGGCAATGATTTAAAGTGAAGTTAGAGTAGCTGTCATCAGCAGTGATGATAAAATAAATTTATTGACCAATAAATTTAAAATGCCACCACAGCTTACTTTTCATGGTGTTCTTATATCAAAGACTCTATTGATCTTATAGAAACATGTGGAAACACAGTGTTCTCTTCTTAGAGGAATAGGTAACTTAGCTAACATGAACAGATTAAGTTCCTAAAATATTTAGCAGTGGAGTCAGCAATTTAAAATTCCATTTTGGCCTATAACTAAGGCTGAATCAATGACATCCCTCAGAGACTAGTCATGATTAAGACACATTTCAAAAGCATTTTCTCTTAAACAGAATATTACACTCTTCCAGACACTTTTGCACTTCTATCTCATTCTAAGCGGATCTATTACCTTGTATTTGTTTCACAGCAGCTGTCTACTTATTACCAACATCTTATGAATGAAGGCAGAGAAGGAAGAAGTTTCTGTCTAGTCATCCAACTAAAGCATATACCCATTTTAGTCTTGGATGAGGAACATAAAAGTGTTTTTTTTAATGGTGCTCACACTGCTGTCTTCCCAGGATAGGGATAAATGCGGCTGCTTAATCCTTCAGACTGAGAGGATTTTACCCTGAGATAGCCAAGGTCACACTAGTCTTCAAAAAGGGTAAGAAGGAGGATCTGGGAAACTACAGGCCAGTCAGCCTCACCTGTATCCCTGGAAAGGTGACAGAACAACTTGTACTGGACACCCTCCCAAGCAAGCATCTCATCTCTATAAATGGCTCCAGTATAGAGTATGAGACAATAGATCAGACTTCCTAGAGAAGCTGTCCATACCCCATCCTTGAAGGAATGAAGGGCTATTCCCTCTGGAGCACTGAGCATCCTGATCTGGTGGTTGGCAACTTTGCCCATAGCAGGAAGGTTGGAACTGGAAGATCTTTAAGGTTCCTTCCAACCTAAGTCATTCTATGATTCCACGAATAAGATCAATCAGCAAGGAATCATTGGTCTGCTTCCCATTGCATCAATGTCTTTTCTCTCATTGACAACTTTATTCAAACCTCATGTCTTTATACTATAATTAAATTGTTCTACAAAGGATAGTGAACTTCACATATATCCACCATGCAACAACAGGTGCTGAGAGAACTGGCAGAGGTGATTGCTAAACTTCTTCTCTCTATCATCTTTGGAAGGTCTCGGAAAATAGGAGAGGTGCCTGAAGACTGGAGGATAGCCAAAGTCACACGAATCTTCAAAAAGGGCAAGAAGGAGGATCTGGGCTACAGGCCAGTCAGCCTCACCTGTATCCCTGGAAGGGTGGTGGAACAACTTATATTGGACACCCTCTCCAAGAAATTGGAAGAAAAGGGAGGTTATCAGGAGTAGTCAACATAGATTCACCCAGAGGAAATAATGTTTGACCAATCTGGTAGCTTTCCATGATATCATCATTGTCTGGGTAGATGGGGGAGAGCAATGGATGTTGTGAACCTTGACTTCAGCAAGGCATTTGATACTGTCTCCCACAATATCCTCATTACAAAGCTAAGAAAGTGGAGGATAGATGAGTGGACAATTAATTGCCTTGATAACTGACTGACTGGCAGAGATCAGAGGGCTGTCATCAGCTGTGAAGAGCAACTAAAGGTGTTCCCCAAGAGTGAGTGCTGAATATGAATATTCAATATCTTTATCAATAACCTGGATGAAGAGAAAGAGTCCACTCTTAGCAAGTTTGCTGATGATACAAAGCCAGGAGTGGCTGACATACTTGGAACAACAGCAAACAAGAAACACAGCAAGACTGGAGAGTTTGGCAAGGAGGAACCTGATGAGGTTTAACAAGAGCAAGAGTCTTGCATGTGCATCACTATAGGTTAGGGGATGACCCGCTGGAGATGAACTTCTCCATTGGAAAAGGACCTGGGATCCTGGTGGAAAAAAGATTGGCCATGTGCTAGCTGTGTGCCCCTGTAGTCAAGAAGGCCAGTGGTATCTTGGAATAAATTAAAAAGAGCATATCCAGCAGGAGGTGATCCTCCCCCTCTACCCAAGTAAGGCCATATTTAGACTGTGTCCACTTATGGACTTCTGAGTTCAAAAAAGACAGGGATCTCTTAGAAATCCAGGGGAGATCCAAAAAGATCATAAAGGGCCTGGTGCATCTCCAGTATGAGGAAAGGCTACGTAACCTGGGTATGTTCCACCTTGGAAAAAGAATATTGAGAGAGATCAGATAAATGATTATAAATATCTGAAGGGAGCTGGGAGGCAAATGCAGGCTCTTCTTGGTGGGGTGTAGCAAAAGGATAAGGAGTAATGACCTAAAACTCATACGTAGGAAGTTCCATAATAGCATGCAGAAGAACTTCTTAATGGTAAGGATGACAGAGCACTGGAACAGGTTGCCCAGTGAGGTTGTGGAGCCTCCTTCTGTGGAGATATTCAAGGCATGGCTAGATGCTTACCTATGAGACTTATTGTCTCATTATTACCTGTGAGACTTATTGTTTTAGCAGGGAGGTTGGTCTTGATGACCTCTTGAGGTCCCTTTCAACCCTTGTGGTTACGTGGTTCTGTGAAAGCAGGCTCATAATTTATAGTTCAACTAATACTATTCTGTGGACTTTTTATCTTCAAGAGGCAATGATGTAATTAGAGGTGGAAAATAGGAACAAAAACAAGGGTTCAGTTCCTGGCTCTGGAACTCTCATTTTATGCATTAGTTATCAACAAGATATGATTTCTTCCTTCAGGAAAACTCTGAAGCTTTTCTTATATTGAAATCTTCATGTGTCACAGTATGCAAAGCATTAGTAAAACGTAACTTCCATGCTACTCATGATTTTCCACCAGCTAAAGGTGAATCATGAGCTAATCACTATACAAAAATAATTTACAGTTTTTAGGTTCCAATGAATCATTCTCTAGACTGATCAGATGCTACGATTTAATTGTTTCTGATACATCAATTTCATGTACCTGCCCAAAATAATATTCCCAGTGGTAGACAAGATATTTGAAATATTGTCACAATAGGAAAAAAAATAATCTCTTATCTTCCAAAAATATTTGTTTTGCCATCATGTTGAAGGGATAGGAAACTTGCAGAATAGATAATGGTTAAAACTTATGTAAAAATTTCATGTTGAAATAAAGCAATAAATAACAATTATACCCTCCTCCAGATCTTACACTGAACTTCTAAAGACAGAGTTTGATCTGTTGTGGTCATGTAAATTCAGTTCAATTTCTTTGTTTTTGATTGAATTACTTCAGGCTCACCAGCATAACCAAGATCAGAGGCTGATTAAATAATTTGCCCAAAGGCAATTGCCAGTTTAATAGCAGAGTTGAAATAAAAGCTTTGGAGCTCCAGCCTCCTTTTACGTTGGTCTTCTGCAAGGGAAAATGTAAAACATAATCTGATTCACTGGTGAACCAATACTGTATTTTCATGCTGTTTCTGATTGAATGCTTAGACCGCACGGAGCCATCTTATGGTCAGTGTTGTCCTTCATGCTACAAAGCATGCGTAACTCACTATCTAAGTTAGCAGAATCTCATTAAGGAAACAGATTCAAGGTTAAGGAATATCTAAATTAATTCTTCTATCTAGTGTGTATGCAGTACAATACAAACCTTAATTATTAGATTCAGGGTTGATTTTTCCCTAGAACTCTACCTCATTTACCAGTAGGGTAGATGGTATTCATTGAAAAAGCAACAGTCAATAACTTGTTCTCTTCTAGCTGTTCAATATTTGGCCTGGGGTCTTATTTACAGTACACAGTGCACAACACTGCTCTAGAAACAGAATTCCTAATTTTCTAAGAAGGCTCTTTTTATGATGTTCACTGATATTTAAATACGTCATAAATATTAATATATTTATTTCTACATTATTTTACCCAGGTATACAGATGCCAACTTTAAAGAGCAGCAGCTGAAGAATGGGAAGACTTTACCGAAAGAAGCATACAGAATCTGTGAAATTGCCCCACCTCTGAAGAACACAATTTGAAGCAAATGATTTCAGGAAGGCTCATAGGACCACAGGTTCCCAGATCCAGCTCTGGTCCTTGACTCAGATAATTTAATGGTGAATATCTTGCTTACTACAAGCCTGTCAGATGTCCAGTATAAATAGCAGTTACTTGAAATATAGCTCCAAAGCGCTGCAGTGTCTCTCCAGATCATGTGTGAAATGTATTTTCCCTGAGGTGAATCTCCATGGTAATGGAAGGATATGTAGGTCTGAGAATCAGACTGCTTCTATCGAACAACCAGTGTTTGCTCCAAAGTCTGGTGCTATCGGTATTACATTTCCTCACTCTTGTCTTTACATCTATATCAATGTGCCTGACGATTCTGATGACTAGGCGTAACTCATGGTCCACGCAGCGCAAGACTAGAACACAGTGAACTGCAGCATGGATTCATGAATTTCTTGAACAGCTTTGACTCATAAAAAAACATCAGTGGAGGTGAAATAATAAATCAGTGGATCAAAACCATTAGACAGACTATGGTAAGGGCTGAGCTGTTATGTAACAGCTTCTTCAGTCTCGTTCACAAATTTTGGACAAAAACCAGCTCTGTTCTGATTTCATTGCAGCTACCACAAAATTGCTGTCAGTGCAATGTGTTATGCATAGTTTCTCTCTCATATACATATATTTTTAAACATGATAAGAATATGCATGTGTGCTCAAAAGTTATCCAGAGCTAATTTGAAGAAATTAGTGACACAGTAATACATAGCTTCATTTTGATGATACTTTCAGTTTGGACAACATGAAGTCCTGTCATCAAACCTTTGTTCTGGATGTAGATGAAATGTTAAAATTTTCAGGAACATTTATGCAGAGGGAGATAAGCAGTTTTGGAGAAAAATATCAGCCCAAATTATGAAATCATGTGACATCAGTATGTGACATTGATTTTATACATACACATTAAAGCTAAGAGTGTATGTGCAAACTTAAGGAGATGTCACATCCAGTATCAATTCAAATATTTCAAAAAGTTTAATTGAAACATCACAGTAAGCTAATATTGACACATTCATAGAAGACTATAAAGGAGACAATTCAGTTTGAATGACACACATATAACTTGCTTAGAATTCAGTGCTGGACTTGTCAGTTGTCTTAAAGAGGAAACTATTATTTTTATTGCTACTCTATAATTTAAACAGGGAGCCATCTCACTTACACATTATGAAATAGATTTCAACATGTCTTAACACAGCAGATGCCTTGCCCACGCAGACAGGCCCTTTTGCTGAACAAGAAGTGGAAAACACGCAAGGACAGCAAGGTGGCTGCATGCAACTTCCACTACCCACGGGAATGCTAGCATCAGAAAAGCTGCCATGCCCTTTGAAGGCTGATCTGACTGCCCTGATGGTCAGGGTGAGACCTCAGCCACACGGAGCAATTGCCGAGCTCTTCTGGTGAAGGCCACCTGCTCCATGGAGCTGCCTGTGGGAGCGCTGCCTGTGGTGGCAGGATGTGCTTCTGCCGCAGAGCCCATGTCGGTGAGGTTGCTTTCTGCTGACGCGGCTTTCCCTGCTCTCCGTGCTATGCACTGGTCTTACAAATCACTTCAAGAGCACTCGAGGACAAAAAAGCCACTTGTGTTTTCTTTCTCGCTACCCCCCTCTCCAGTAACACACAACGCATTTGTTCAGGGATTCATTAGCAAAGCATTCTTTAACGTTAATCTAAGGAGAAAATCCTGCAGTGGTTCCTTAAGCTATTGCTCTGTTAACACAGAGAGTAACTAGTCTGCAGGCTAGAGATTGCAAAATGCTTTGTCCTTTCTACTTTGCAAAGCAGTATAACTCATTAGCAAGCCCTTGCTAATTGAATTTGATTTAGTGTCAACACTGTCACAGTCACGCAGAAGCACACCAATAAAATTTCAATCCTGCTTGCTGTGATCATTAAGTCCAGTTGTCTAACAACAGGAGCTCTGCCTTTGTGGTGAAGGTTGTCAGATCAGGCTCACAGGAACTCTGCATTTCAGTTGCTAAGCAAAATAAATAAAAGCGCCAAAGCTGCCATCTAAAATATAAGATTAATGGAGAAATTCATTAGTTCAAATGACATGCATAAATGCTGCTGTTGGCTGTTTTATTTTTTGGGGAGGATTCTGATCTCAGTTATCCTCTTCAAAACGCAAAGCCCTGTAGACCAATAGAGATTTGAAAGAACAAATATGCTAAATATAGATCTCCTTTCAAATAAACAGAATGAAATTGAGAAAGTAAAAGATGAATTGAAAGTATGTGGCTGAGAATTATGGGGTTTCATATACTGAGCTTGCTGTCAGGGTAGATTTTTTTAGTTTGGATGTTTGAACAAATAAAAAATTATGAACAGCAAAAATTTGTTTTAAATTTTCTAACCTGACTTACTACCATTACTACTACTACTACTACTACTGCAAAGACATCCAGGAACATTTATTGTTTAGAATTTTAGCATTAGTGAAACCAGGAGAAAAATATTCAAAAACAGAAGGTGCCATTCACAACTATAAAGAACAACTTAAAGATCTAAGATGATTTTATTCTTTGGCCCATCATCAAGATGAAGAGACACACTCTTTATTTTTAATATTTGATTACTTAAATAAAATTGTGCTTCTCTCTCCTGAGGTGGAAGCTCTACTCTAGGGTTCATGATACTCTATCTTCTCCTTTTTATTTTAGTGCTTCACACATAGACAGAAAGGTACACACAGACACAAATCTACACCCCAAAAAATGATGGAGGGGCTGCTCTATTCTATGTTGGCAGTAGTGTGCTGTAATTTCTGTCTCCTAGATGAAAAAAAAATGACATAAACACTGGATAGCAGGGGTGCACAACCCTGCCAGGGTGGTCCTTATTGATATCAGTCAATAATGAGAATGTGTTTTAAAATGCCTGGAAGTTAAAGAGAGGGAAAAGAAAAGAAAAGAAAAGAAAAGAAAAGAAAAGAAAAGAAAAGAAAAGAAAAGAAAAGAAAAGAAAAGAAAAGAAAAGAAAAGAAAAGAAAAGAAAAGAAAAGAAAAGAAAAGAAAA
>NW_024884833.1:8861092-8873224 GCF_019232065.1 Centrocercus urophasianus | reverse complement strand
AAGAAAAGAAAAGAAAAGAAAAGAAAAGAAAAGAAAAGAAAAGAAAATGGAAATAGAAAAAGAGAGGAAGAAGAAGGAAAGAAAAAAGGAAAAGAAAAAAGAAAAAGAGAAAAAACTATGAAAATACAGAAAGCTGATCTATAGTTACACAGTGACTACTTTCTGTTGATCTTTCTTGCAATTTTCCACAACTAAGATCACAAAATACATTTCAGTCACTTCCTATAGTAGAACCAAAGCCTTCTCCAGATGAATGAACCCAAGCATTTTTTTAAAGTCATTACATCCCTAATAATTGTGCCATGGTTGTTAATCGAAATAATAAACAACATCAGTGACAAAAAATTATGCTTGAATTCCACTAGAAAATTTTTTTTTTTCAGTTCATTATTGTATATCTCTGCTAGTAATGTACCATTTACTTTCTCTTACACTGAATATGAAAAGCCTGAGACAAATTACAGAAAACTTTAAACTGCAGATTAACTCAGTTTTTCACTCATAACAACTTGTTTATTCTCTTGTGTTCAAAATTATACTTAACAATTTAATAAATCCAAAGTGATGTCAGTGAAGCATTTAAGGCTATGTTTTCTGGGGCTATGGAGATTTTTCTGTGAAGATGTGGAGGAAAAATGGGAATGATGTATCTCCCTCTGTACACAAGTGTCTACCTAGTCTTTAGTTGAGCTCTCAGGGAGCTCTAACCTTGCCCTGTCATATGCAGTATGGACATATCCTATGTGCATTTAAAAAGGACAACAGGCTGATCGTACACCACAGGCATGGTATTTTTTGAGTTTCATGTATAAAATTACACTGTTTGTTGGTGTCACACACCGTATCACTTTGACTGCTTAACTATTGGCAAATGGCAGCCTCACATATTCAAAAACTTTGGGCATAAGCACAGCACTGCAAACTACTGAGGATCATTCTGATAATCAAAGCATATACCACTGAAAAGGTGTCTCTGCCTAAAAACACCTAGAGCATAGAGCATAAATGTACCCACATTGCAGAAAAATAAAGAAAAACTGCCCTTGAGAGATCTGTACATTTTGCATAGAGTTGTTGCAGCTCAAAAGCAATGGGTTAGCCAAAGTTTCTTTTTCATTTGTTGATGCTAAAATATTATTATGTATTCCACTTACTGCAGAAGTATTTTATCCTATCAATTTTCTAAACTTTTTCATTGGCCTAAGATCTGTGCTCTGATGGTCTTCAAATCTTTCCCTTTCCATAAGCTTTGAGTGGAACAGTGAGAAATCTGATGACTTGTTTTAAATGAGCAGATTCTGGATTTCTTCCTTGCCAAACTACTGACATCAAATACTGGGCAATACCACACTTCTAATTGTTTTTACACATTTCCCTCTTCAATTCATGAAATCTGTTGATCCTTACCCTATGCCTATGATAACATTCTTCTCTTTTGGAGTTTTCCTGACAAACTGCTGCCTCTTCTCCAAGACTGACTTTCAGAGAGCAATGGCCAGCTCTTTCTCTATTCTTCGTAATCCATCCTTAGTCCACAAAAGCGTGTCCAACTATCAAAGTTCAGAATAATGGAACTGCTCATATGTAGACTTTTCTCTATAATCCATACTCAGAGGGACCTAAAATTCCTCTAAATATGTTAGCCTGTTCCTTATCAAAATCACTGGGTGGGAGAAGAGCTCAGAAACCTTCTTAAGCATTTGGTTCGAAAGTTATGTGTGGGCTGTTGCCTCACTGCATTCTGCCACTGTCTAGACTATTCTGTAAAAAATTCTAGTCCATATGTAAAAGAAACATACCAGACTATGTCTCAGTTGTCTAGTATCTATTTCTAAACTCTGCAACTTTGTGCCATTACAGTTAACAACAACCAACTGAAGTATAAAAAGAAGTCCATTTTTATGCTTATGTAAATATGGCTAATTACCAGCAAGAATATGAACTTCCACAGTGCACTTTTGGTTATCAAAGTCCTGTGCTACTTGCACTATCATCAGACAATGCTACCCAATTGCTGCATGCCAGAATCCCTTGGCTATTAAATGATAGAAAGAACAAGGCTAACGCTGAGAAAGTAATGTTTGAAAGCAAGGCTGCTTTTTATCCTTATTTTGGTCTGGTGATTTCTGATATTTCCACAATTTTTAAAATTTCCTTTGAAAAAGGAAAGCTAAACTAAATCTAAATTTTGAACCTTCCCACCAATTCTTCCTTACATTTTGGTGCCAGGTGACAGACCTCAGCAGAGGGGCAATCTGACAAAACAGAGCCTGACACGGAACTGCAGATGAAGCAAAGATGTCATTGAATTCCTCCATGCAGAAAAAATGGCACCCACTGGCACTCACTGACACTTGCTAAACATTTCTGAGACGGTGGGTGGTGCATTTCAGCAATGACAAGAGCAACAGTGGGCAACCTCCACTGGCTCAGATTTTTATGAGCATGGCCTTCATGCTCTTCTTCCTCACTGGAGAAAATGCATAGCTAGTGGTAGTGCTTATGGTGAAAAATTGTGTTTTGTAGCTGTGATTTTACTGTCAAATAGTATTATTTTGCTCTTTTCATCTTTTGTATTTCCAGAGAAATAAATAGGAGGCTTCACTTTCAGAGCAATCTACCTGTTTTTACTACATTTACATCTGAAAAGTGCACACAGGCTGGATTTTTCCATTAGAAAAGGCTTTGAAACAAGTGTGAGGGAGAATAAATTATTTTTCTTTTGTTCTTTCTGACAATAAATACATAGATATTCTGTAAAGAACCAGAAAGGGGATGAATAGTGTGCTAAGTTTTCACTACTCTCAGAAAAATGAAGATAATGAAAAGACCCTAATGGAACTATTTAATCTATCTACCTTGCCTTACCTGAAAAGATTTTGTGTTACATGGTCAGAGCACCAGAACAGCTGAAAACTTGTAAGTAAAGCACATTAAACATTTTCACAGCCATTGTACTCACTGTCCAAATAAGACTCTGATATTTTAGCATGTGTGACAGCAACTCAAGACAAAGTCATAATTAAAAACTACTCCTCTTAAAACTGCAAGGGATATTTCTCATATAATTGCTGTTATGTGAGTATTATATGAGCAAATACAAATACTATAAAACCTTATGCAATTTTAATTAATAGAACAATATTGGTGGATGTGTTAATATTTGTGAAAGAGTGCAGTGTATAGTACTCATTGGAGTAACTGAAGATGTGTTCTATCCAAAACTAAGGAGCAGATAGCAGCATGGAAAACACTTTCATCTAAAGTTACTTATATAGTAGTGCAGAAATATTAATGAGACTGCAAAAGGAAGCTTTATATGGTTTCACAAGTTGCATATTTTTAATTGCTGTGGCTATTCTTCTTCAAATTTTGCAATTAAATAATCCTGGCATTGTCATAGAGAACTTTATAGCAAAAGATATCTGTGGAACTGTTTATGTTTTCAGCTGTTCACAATACAGTTAGGAAATTTCTGTCCAGTACAAAAAGCCTTTCACACAGCTAAAAGCTGTGAGGTTTGAGGGATGGTTACAGTGAAAATAGCCTGGAATGACAGATTGAATTAGAGGAATGCCTGCTCAGATTGAAAAATTCCCAAAAACGTAAATAAAAACATATGGCTCCATCTCTCCAGATTTGGCAAAGCATACTATAAACGTATCTGTTCTAAAGAGGGGAACAGAAAAGGAAAAACATGTACAAAGCTTGAAACTGTCAACTGAACTGACAGCTTAAACCACAGAAGAATACAATCTGAACCGTGCACAACCAGTTACCTGGCTTCATCTGTTGCAACTCACTGACCATCCTGCAAAGGACTGCTGAAGTTGTTTCAGATACAGTGGGAAAGCATTTTATTGTCATGTGAAAAATTTGGGTATTTTACAGGTTTTGTCATTCTGAAATAGGAAATTCAAGGGTCCACTACAGACATGCTACAACAAGTACATCAGAGACATCTCATCTTCAGCATTGTGTGTGACTAGATAAATCAGATATATGAACACCTGATTCTGATTTGAGATGTATTTAACTCCCTGTCATTTCTGAAAGTTAAAGATTTCATCTATGCCTTCTTGTAACGTTGATGATCTTTCTTATTACCCTCCTGTTGTGTTTTCTGGGGGTTCTGCCCTGAAAAAACACTGAAATACTTTTTGCAATAGAAACTTGAACAGTCCACATGGTTGTTTTTTCCATCTAGAAAAGGCTGTGTTTGTAGTGGGAAAAAAAAATTTGTTATTTCTCTCCTCAGTACTTTTATTTTTGATCCAAATGTTCTTACCTCCTAACGTGGCCTATCTGCCTTCGTGAGTAGTTCTGATTTTCAGTAATGATCATCTTCAGATTTAAACAAAAACAACCAAAGGGAAAGAGAAAAACTACTCTGTTGTGGTTGGTTTTTTTTTTTTTCAATCATCAGAAAAATTTATAAATCACAGTCAAACCGCAGCTGTTTTTCAAATGATAGAGTAGTTCAAACCATCTTTATTTTTTGCATTAGTGCAACAAAAAGCATGTTGGTACTCTGATGTACATTTTCATTTCACAATGGCACAGTCATGTCTCAGCTGTGATTTTACAACTTGACGAAACTGAAAAAACAGCTGCAGTAAATTAGTGAAACCTAAGGAAAAGACAAATACTCAATATCTTTTTTTCTAACCCTGTGTCCTTAACGCTTTTTTTGTTTGTTTGTTTGTTTGTTTGTTTTGTTTTGTTTTTGTTTGTTTCTGTCTAGGCTTTAAATAATATCACTTAATAAAAAATTTTCTTCCATAAATAAGTTTTTCCATTGAGACAAACAAGTTTTGGTTCCTATGGTTCAAGGTTGGTTAGCTCGGTTTCTAAAAACAGAGTAGTACCTGAGCATCACAAATTACACATCACAAATTGGATACATATACTGTGGAGGACACAAATTTCAGTCTTCTACTTGCCCTATTTCCTGCTACAAAAGTTAAGGGGCTCTTCTAGTTACCGCAACTCAGCTGTGGTGGGTAATTCCAGCAGAAAAGCTGGGCCTTTTTCCTTGGGCATTCTCAGAGTTTGGAGACAAGCCCAGGAACATCCAGCTCCTTAATTAATAATGCATCACAGTTATTTCAGAAATGTCTCTGATTTCTTCAGGCAGAAGCATTTCTGTTGATCCTGTAATTAATTAATATGCACTAAAGTCCTTAAGAAGAGGGTGGGTCATTCAAATGTTCCTTCTTTAATTGTAATATGATGATAAAATAATATATCACCCCATACCTCTCTAGTAATATTCCATGAAAGCAAGGGAAATTATTCCCTCTTATATTTCAATTTACGAGAGAGAAAAATCAGTCTCTACTTACAAATTAATAGTGATAAAGCTCAGGCAAAATTATTTTTTTGCAGATCAGGAACAGTTACAGTGTCCTATTAAATAGATTAGAATGCATCTATTTTAAGGTAACGACTGATTTGTCACACAAGCTGTATGGAACTATGCCTATTGTTAGTCATATGATGTCTAACACATGTTAGTCATAGTTATTGTTATGTACACTGTCCTTAAAATTATAAAAGTAATGTGCAGGAAGTTAAGTTGAATATCATATATTTTTTTGCACGTTAGTTCAGTGGGACGAGTTCATTACTGAATTTTCTAAAATTTCTGTCTTTCCATATGTAAAAGCTTTATTATTACTACTATTTTAAATATTCTCTCATGGGTTAATGACTTTTCCTGGTGGAAAATAGTGTTTGTTTGTTTGGTTTTTTTAACTTGGTTTTCACATCTGAAGTTGTAGGATGCGTTTTTTCTTTAGAGGATAGCACCCAGAAATCATCAAAACACTCACAAGTATTGTTGCACGATGCTTATACATCTGCAAAGTTGGGAATTCAGGCATTTCTCCTTCAGAGAAATTAACAGTAGTAACTGTAATAAAGCAAAGATAATTGGCTGCCATAAGACTAAAGCTTGCCATTACTGTGCTGCTCCCACCACAATTTATATTTCATTTATGAACCCGCCTGATTCCAAGTTAAAACCTGACAAGTTGTTTTCCCCAGTTACTATTGCAGATAGATAAAGCCATGGAAGGAAAGGACATCTATTATTAATAAGAAGCTTGATAAATGTCTGGGGGTGCTAATGTGCTATTATCTCCTTCAGTAGCATAAATGTGTTATTTTACACAGAAGCATGCAGGAGCCAATCTCTCGTTCCATCAGAGGAAATCAATTCACTTGTTTTCAATGTAAACACTTAAAACTCTTTACAGTAATTTACATATCTGATCAAAACTGCATAAATCATTAAGAATAGGCTAAATCTATCTGAATATTGGACAAATTAATAAAAGCAGAAAATTAGACATTATCTCTGAGGATGAAGATCAGTTCCACAAAAGCAGCAGTTACAAGACCTGGTTACATACATAACCTCAGTGACATTTTTTTTTTCAGACTAATGAATAAATTTCAAGTGACAAGTGCACCATTGGCAGAAAACAACAGGAAAATTTCTTTTAGAAACCCTTTAATACTTACTGTACTTGCACTGTAATAGTAAAAGACTATGGCAATTTAAGAAGCATAGAGTTATATGTAAGAGAATTCAGATATATTCATTTATGGTTAGGTGTATATACATATTCATATATGTGTGTGTGTGTATAGATATGTTATATATTTATATATATGTGTGCATGTTATGCTGTCCAGCTGCAAGTGATTTCAGTACGTGCAGTAAGTATTAAGAATGAAGTAGCAGTATGTCTTTAGAAATATGTATTGTACCTGTAGTAAATATTCCCTACACAGTACCTCTGTATACTTGCTTCTGAGAATGAGGTCCTTTACTACCTGTGTACCTGAACACAGGCACCTGATCTGTGAAATTCATGCCAAGTAAAGCTTCAGATCCTAGTTTCATAGCTGCTGTAAATTCAGATAATTACTCTGACTTTGTTGGAACTACTAATTTACCATAGATGAGAGCCTATCCAAGTTTACCTTTACGGTGTGTCAAATTTGAGAATTACAAGATTAAATTGTAATTTATCACTGGTGAAGACGTTGTTACCAAAATGCTGTGCATCTATTAAATCAGTTACTTATGAACTTCATTCTTTATGTTTCAAAAACAAGCTGCTGCTTTCTGGAGAGAGTTTACAACTTTATGATCACACTATTAAACCAACACATGTATGAGAGTATCTAATCACCTTTTACAAACATCTATTAGCATTCATAGGGTAGATTATTAATTAATACAATACCTCTTCCAAAGTGTAGTGCTGTGCAAGGACAATTTTTCTAAATTCTGACCATCTACCATTCAAACATTCAGTGCAAAGCATCTTTGCAGAGTTCAGTATATTGTAGGTACTTCTTGCATGCTCAAACAGGACATAACCCCACAAGATTTTTTTTTTTTTCCTTCAGTTATGAATATATAACGTTGAGGCAAATTAATTTCATCATTTGAATTTACAGCGTGAATTCCAGAACATAGAAGGCTTAGAAATAGTTACAATATATTTATTTTTCTTGATGAGAGACAGTTATTTCTATTTTGTATTCTAAAAGTCCCAGTATGTTAAATGTCAGAACACTTTTAATTTACTTCTTTTTTTTTTTTTTTTTTTTTGGTCATGAACAGAAGATTAAAAGCTACAGGTTTTAATAACAGGTCTTATTATGAGAAGAAATCTGTTATGTTCTAATTGGTTCTAATTGGTTGGTGATAGTTCTGTTTATAGCTCCATCCATGCTGTCACTTTCCTGTGTCACTAGGTGAAACAGGAAATTTTATCATCATCGTCACCACATTGACTTTCATTTTTGGAAAATTAATGTAAATACATGCTGCAGACAAACATAGAAATGAAGCAGTTTTAACCTGATTCACTCATCTTTCCAAAAGTGCTGTCCAGTGCTGAATTGCATTCAGTTTTGTATTCAACCATGTCATACATATTCAGCATCATAACTGCAGGCTGAATTTTGATAAATGTTTCTGTGCATAGGGAAGGGAGGACAAAGGAGGCTATTGGCATATATGAAAAAAGGTTAGCATGTTTTGCTACTGAAATATTTATGTTGGTTTCTAATTTACCATGTAGAGACTGGTTACAGAAATCAGACTAGCCAAAACAAATATCAGTTGCTCAAAATCTTCTAAAAGCTTTATAATAGCAGGCACATAATAAAGTATCCTCTATAGCAGACCTACCAGACAGTTTTGCTTACAAACCTTGCTTTCTACAAATTAAGTACTATATAATATATATATTATATATTTATATGTCTATATAAATTATATATAAATTATATATCAATAATACAAATTATGGTCCTATTCTACAAGAAATACCAATGATTCAATGGTTTGCAGTCCCCCTTAGCTTTCAGGTTATTTCATATGCCAGTTCCTGCTGACCTGACCTGAGCCAGAAGAAAAAAAAAGAAAAAAAGCATATAATTCATATCACATTACGTGGGAAGGAAGATTTTGCAGCATTCAGCAACTATAAACATCGTAGCATAAACAAAAGCATAAGCCTTTCCACTACAGTTCTGTGGGCTGGTGTCCAAGGTACCTTTTTAAATTATGCATTCTATAAATTATCAAAATTGTTCTTGAATTGTTAAAAGTCTGTGGATGAACTTAATCAAAGTTTAGAAACTTGCTGAATGAAACTGATGAAAGTGAATGAATGAAAATTTCCTCTCAACTTCTTTTATTCTTTCATCAAGAAGTAATATCAATTTCTGCATTCCTGCAATCAAGACTGATTTGAGATTTATAACTCAGCTTTAGCATTAGCTTTCAAGTTAATGGTTGTCAAATATCCTGATTTAGTTCAAAATAGTGACTCAAAATACCACGTATGAGATGAAGTTTGTTTTCAGCTTTGAAAAAAATATTTTTTACTCTTTTTACTCCTATGAAATCCACTAAGCAACCTAAGACCAAGAACTTCAATGATCTGCAGACAGAGCTTCCAAATTTTCTTGCATTTTTGCCTCTCTTTACTTTTCCATTCCCATAATTTTTTTTCTCCTTGATCAAAAACATTGACAGTTGAACAGTTCAGCTAAATATAAAAATGTGTAAATGTAGCTCAAATCCTCTCTCTATCTCAGTAGTCATTTAAAATATCATTCCTAACCTTCTAACTATTTCAATTAAATCCAGTGACTTTTGCAGGGCTCTAAACATTTCTGAGGTTATACATTTTGATTCTAATTATATTCTATTTGATTACACATTAAACATTACATCATAATATTTATAATGGAACTAATGAACCTATAAAATATTTAATAATTTTAAATAATCAAGGACTCTTTTAAAGATTTTGGAGGATTTGGAAAAAAGGTAGTGGCTGAAAGGTAAATTCAAGCACTCCACTAGTATTATTAATCTTTTTTTTTTAATTTTTCTGTTTGATCTTATTTCATAAGCTGCATGCATATAAATTACAGTATATTTTATATGAAAGAAAGTTTTTCATGCATACCAATATATATGAACAATCCTGCTAACTCTCATGATTCTTATAACATTATGATAACACTTCATGTAAACAGATAACTTGGGTTGTTCTGCCTTAATGTATGTACACACATGCTCAAGTAAAGGCATCTACTTCTTGTTTCCAGCCTTGATACAGTAATATACCCTAGGAAGTAAAAAGTCTGGCAAGAAATTTCAGTCACTGTTAAAAAAACCTGAAACTGGACATGCAAGTTTTTTTCAAAATATTATGCTGATGTTACAAGATTTTGTTTAAAATTATAAACTATTAAAACTGTGTTACTTTTTTTTCTCTGCTGCGCCTCTTTGACAACACTGTATGTAATCTTTCAATGCAAACATCTAATATTTTGTGGTGCTTTCTGCCAGTGTTACATCATTTCTGCTGCTTTATGGCAACACTGTCTGGCCAGCAACACAGAAACATTAAGAGAGTGCTGACAGCTGACCATCAAACTTCTATGGCATTTATTTGTAAATGCATTTTTAAGTCTAAACTAACTTAAAATTGACCTTAGCCTCCACAAAAAGTAACATGAATGTCTAGTACGCAACACAGTTCACACTTTTATGGCGGGAATTTTACTACAATCATCCCAGTAAGAGCGTAATTCACATCTTTTGTGAAGCCAACATCAGTAAGATGGACAGACAGAAGAGAGCTGAGCATTTTTACCCACTAACTACAATAAAATGAATGTCTGAAATTTCACTTCAGATGATTGTATGAATAAATGAACCCTAAAATGTGATAAGAATTTTCACATCTTCCAAATGCTGTATTCTAATGTACAATTTTGTTTAGGCCTGTGAAAACTTCTCTCAGGAATTTATAAAATAGATCATATTTTATTCTCAATATAGATAGAACAACATTGAATTCAACTATCACATAATTTGTTTTTCTATTTTCACAGTTTCTCACCCACTGAGTACAGTTTTCCCACCATATTTATGTGTAATATAAAAAAACCTACCAAAAACAAAAGAACAGTCAATCAGAAAAACACAGATCTTTGAATTCCATATATATATATATAAAACTATACAGAAAGTACACATACATCCTTCTCCTTTGTGTCCTTGTGGGATAATTAATGCAACCTAGAGAAACCTTTCTATTTCTTTATTCATTCACTGTTTTTTTCATCACATACATTTGCATTTTTTGCTTACTGGAGCATCTTGCTCAGGATAATACTGGGCCTCCCTTAGATCTTATGCCATCTCAGATAGTGCTAGATTGTGAATCATCCCAAGGCACTTCTTCACACTATGCAAAAGCAGATCTTTTTTCCATGCAAATTCTTATTTAAATTCATATTGAAGCTATTTGAGTTTAAATGTGAACTTTTCTGAGCAGCATATTTATTCTAGCTGTTTGCAGAACAATAGACTGGCCTGTGCATGTTGTTGGTTGTTATGGATCAATAGCAAAATCAGCAACTTCTTGCCAGTGTGTTACAATTCGTTGTGATACCAGGCGTAAGAAGGGAAAAATATTACACTGGCCAGTTTAGTGTCATCGCTCTGCAGAGACAGTGTTAACAATGATAATCATTGGGCACAATTTGTTCAAACTAATTTATGTGAAGCTTCTTAATGGCTCAGAAATTCAGTGTATAATGGGTTAATACCATGGTTTAAATCTCCAAAAATGCTTTATTCTGAAATCTAGGTTGAAATGACATATAGGCAGAAGATAGCTGACACTTAATAGCAATACAATACACGATTTTCGTGGAGTCTAGTTAAGTCTTGGCAATACAAATACAGTAACTGACAGGACTTTAAGGCTTAAATATATACTTTTAAGAAGTGTCTAAACTGTGTGTTCAGCAGTGTTGGCTTGATGCATGTCTCCTACGAAAACTTCTGGTGGTCTTACAGATGCTAATTCCTTCTTTCTTTCTGACATATACAAACTGCCATGTCAAATCTACATTGAGAAGCAGCTAAACGAAGCATTATTAGCACTTGCTCGCAGCTACTTCTAAAAATGAGTCCAAGCCTTAGCTTGATTATACAGTAGTATAAAGTTAAAGAGTAAAAACTTTTGGGAGCTTAAAAACAATACATAGCAGACAAAATATTGTTTTCTTGTCTTCAGGTCTTTCAGATTTACATTTCATAGAATCAAAGAATTATAGAATCATTTAGGTTGAAGGGGCCTTAAGGATCACCCAGTTCCACCCCCCTGCTGTGGGCAGGGTTGCCACCCACCAGATCAGGCTGCCTGGGGTCCCATTCAACTTGGCCTTGAACACCTTCAGAGATGAAACATCTGTGGCTTCTCTGGACAGCCTGTGCCAGTGCCTCATTACCCTCTGAGCAAAAAATTTATTCCTAACATCTGACCTGTATCTTTCCTCTTTTAGTTTAAAGCTATTCCTCCTTGTTCTAAAACTATTAGATCATATATAAAGTTGGTTCCCCTTCTGCCTGTAAGATCCTTTCAAGTACTGGAAGACCACAGTGAGGTGTCCCGGAGCATTCTCTTCTCCAAGCCAAATAAAACTGACTATATATTAATATATATTCATATTAATTAAATATTGAATATATATATATATATATTAATACATAAAAGTAAAATCTAAACATTGTCC
>NW_024884833.1:8834917-8860992 GCF_019232065.1 Centrocercus urophasianus | reverse complement strand
TTTTTTTTTTTTTAAATTTTTAATTTTTATTTTTTGGACCCTCTCAGCAGTATTTCAGCCCCTCCTGAAACAGCTGTTGAACACCAGTCCCTTCACAAATGAATAAAACTTGGAAAATCACTAGGGACAAAGGTCTCCACTGTAGTGTACGTAAAAAGAAGATTTACAGTCATATGCTGTATTGAGCAGCCTTGTTGAACAGAATATAGCATTCTGCATGTTTGACGGGCTGAAAGAAACCACATGCTAGCTCCGATTTCAGACTTACATAAGAGGCAGAACCACGTTATATCTTCAGCACATCAGGAAATCAAGCAGTTGAAGGGAGCTGGGAAAGAAAGTAAGGTTCAACCTGGTTTTGTTGTTGTCCTACAATAATAATAAATAATATTCCCAGATTCAGGTTTTTTTTTCCATTTATTTGCTCCCTGGGGCAATCATATGGCATTTATTCACTTTAACAATGGTAGGAATGAGAGACTACAAAAAGATTTTGTGTAACACCATTTAACACAAACTGTCTCGGGGAAAAGGAAGAATACGTCACTCAATCTGTGTGGGCTTCTAAAAGTGCTTTTGGATCATCATAGCAGCCAGGTTAGTGTTTCAGCCACCTAATGTTTCTTCTGGAACTATCTGCAAGTAATCCATTCTTCAACAAAAAAAGAGACTTCAAGTTTCAATCAGATAATGATTCTGTGAAAGGAATAATGGCCTTACCTTTACTTCTTAAAGACATTTAAACAGCATTTACTATGGAGAGCTAGACAGGGAGGACATGAAATTTTGCCACCTGTGTGAAGCTTTCCCAATTGTTCTGAATGTTCAGAGAAGTAAACTATTTTGTATGATACAGGACATGAGAAAACAAGCAAAAGCCAACAGCAGCTAAGCCTAAACCTGAGCCTGTACTCATCTCATGGTACAGACAGGAGCAGTGAGGATGATATAAAGATTGAATGGATTATACTTAAAAGAATGAAGAGCTATTTTCAAATGAAATATCACTTTTACAGGGGTTAAATGGATGTAGATCACCTGCATGAATTCTAGTGCAAAACTGATACTGGCAAATTCCATACAGTCAAAATGGTAACTTTTGAGATGTTTTTGTTCACACTTAATTAATGTATGACCATATTTTTCATAGATTAGCAAAAGATTTAGCTTAAACTGTTTAGGATTTATAGTTGATTTCCAGCCTGCAAATTAAATGTTAGTTTGTTTTAAAATCATTTATGTTAAAGACAAACATCAATCCAAATTGCAGAGTAAAATACCCTGCATATGGTTTCATATCCTAAACACAGATTTTGTTTTGAATATTATGCATGCTATTCTCTCCATTATCCAGCTACTACAATACATGAGCTCTTCATGCACATCTACATGCTGGGGCTGTCCTCATTACAAGCATATTGATTGGTGCAAAGAGTAAATCTTGAAAGTGGTAATCATTTACTTGCAAATGACAAGTACACCATTTTACAATACGTTACTGTTTTTTTTTCTATCACATCCAAGCCTCTTTCTATAAAACTGCATTATGGGTGTCTACCAAAAATGCTTCACTTTTTGAAGCTACATTTACAAGTTGTATTACAAGAAATTGTCTAAAAAATATGTTATGCAAGCAGCAATTATGCTGCATTACACTTAGCAAAGAAGAATATATCAAACAGTTTTAGAGAAGATACTCCAAGAAGCCTGATATTCTCCTTCCATATATGCTAGTCCTATTTCTTTAATGGAATATGAAAGTCTACAGAATTTCACAGATCTCAACCCTTGCTTACCTGTAGAGCTGAACAATCACAAAATCACAGAATAATTCAAGGAGTTCTGAAGTCATCTAGTCCAACCTGCTGCTTGAACAGGGAACTGAATAATGCTTTCCTGACTCCGGCAGCAACTAGTTAATGCCAGAAGATGACTTTTTTTTTATTTTTTACAATCTTTTGTAAAGCACAAATACGAGCTACAGATGATACTTCTGGACACAAAATGGTTGACTTTTACTATCTTAATAGAGGTTTAAGCAGATCTCTCATTTTATCTAAAAAAGCCAGTTTGTATCTATAGGCATATTCCTGCTCCTGGTATAATATAATGTACTTAAGAGTATCTGCAGAACACTTTATTGGTTGAACACAACTACCTGTATTTTATTGTTTTTTCTTGGCAAGCATTTTGGATCTATACAGTTCCCAAAGGTCTCAGTCCCCCTAACTTTTTCCCAGATTATTACCTATCTGCAGGACAGAGTTGCTAAAGAGAGATCCTATCTCATTAAAGCTCATCAAAACTTAATTTAGCAAGTAAATTATGTCAGGAGAATAAAGATGGAAGATTTGATTCACTCTTACCTTATGCAAGTATAAATTAATTTCCTTAATTTAGGAAAAGATATTTGGAATAAGGTTCAGTTTCCTATTTCATGTTTTTAGAAACAATACATAAATCTTGCATTCAGTTACATCATTGTTCAAATCTATTTCAATTTATGATTCTGGTGGATTTACTTTAAAATCAAAAGCAGAATGTAGACAATTGGCTTTTCTTCTTTTTCTTCTTCTAGATATTTTTTCAAAGCAATGTTTTTTTGACAAAGTACAAAACACACGTAATTCCTAAGTATTCTATTGACTTGATTTCTTTTTACCCTTAAGAATATATATTACCAATTATTCATTGACTTAGTCAAATGAAAGAGAACTGAAGCTATTCTCCTAAGTAAAGTTTTCTGTTCTCTGAAAAGGCTTACCAAGAAATGGATACTTCAGCAAGGGAACAAACACAATAGATGTTGCACACTGCATGGAAAAAGAAGCCTTTTATAAACCAATCAATTTACTTTGTGTCTAGCACATATCCAATGACTGTTTGATTGTCTATCTTCAATGATAAAGGGTAGTGAATATCTTTCTCGGAGAGTGTTCTCACAGATTTGCACAATGGTTTATACATCACAGGCAACAGAAATACTGTCTCTTTCCCCAAAATTTCACACTGTTCAAGGCTCAGATTTTGCTTAGGCATCTCTTTGGAAAGCATGTCTTTGGATAGTTGCAGAGCTCTTGCTCCTGTTTTAGATTGTTAGACACTGACCAGAGCATTGCTGTGAACTTGAGCATTCACTGTTTTATCCTGATGCCTTTGGCACAGCTACCAATGGGCACCGGGAAGAACTGTTACTCTTCCCTTCACACTGGCTGGGTGGCTGTGAATTACATATAGAGCACATGCTAAACTACCCATCAGCAACACAAATCTCAAAAGTACTGGAGGAATTCTTTTTCTTGCTTTCTGTGTGGGCTTTGGTGCAAACGAGAGCACCAGGATAGTGATTTCAGTATGGTAGAGAAAAGATGCACGTGCAGTCAACAGAAAAGTTAACAAAAACCAAAACAGTCCCATAACAAACAAAATAACAAAATAAAAAGAAAAAGCCAACAGCAATAAGTGAAGCAAAAACCACAAAGTGTGACATTGTAGAAACATAAACATAAGTAACTTCAAATCTCCTTTAGCAATTAAAAGAGAAGTGGCCACATTTTCCTCTTTTTCTGTTTATAAAGAGGTTCCAGCCACCTGAGCTTGAATATCTTCTTGCCTATTGAAAACAGAATGTAATTTGATGCACTACTTTCATCTTCTGTAAGAAAAAGTTTGGAGATAGAAAATGCATTATGTATTTTCCTTTGAGTCAAGATTTAATAGAACAGCATGTACTTTTGACTAAGATTTGTGATTTTAAATGTTATTTTTGTTGCACCACATTTATATTGGATAGTTTTCACAGTGAGGCACATGACTATTTTCTCTATCAAACTACGTAGTCTTAATTCACACCTATTTTTGCAAATCATTAATTTTTGCATGCTACTGAGCAGGCCAAGTGATGACAAGGTAAATTTTAACACCTTGGATAAGGCTGCTTTCTGAATTAACAGGTAGGATTAAAATGAAGGTCCTCATTTCTTCTGCAGCCTCAAGGCTCCCCTATGCTTCTTTGCCTTTAACTCTTCTGAGATACTTAGTTTATACAAGGATTTGTCACTTAATGAAGCTTATTGTTACTTTACTGCTTTTTTTTTCTTTTAAGAATTTTATATTTTGTCCTGTTAGATTGATATTGATTCTTTTTACTTCATGAGAACCACAAGAAAAAAAAAAAAGAAAAAAAAAAAAAAAAAAGAAATCCATCTACTTTAAAATATCAACTGGAGAGATTTTAATCTCTTGTAATAAAGCCTTTTCTCAATAGACACTTAAATTTTTTTTTTTAGATATTACCAGCTTTGTGTATAAAGAACGTTCAAATTTCTGGTCAAGAGAGAAGTATCTAACAAAGTGACTTGTTTTAGTATTGAGAACATTCAAAGGACTAACTTTCTCTCTCTGTGTCACATAGCTGGAGAACTGAAATCAGATTGGAAATTGAAGTCAGATAAGCATCTTAATATTACAAATATTATTAGCATCGTGGTCTTGGAAATAATACTTCCTTTGACAAATTTTTGCTATCAAGAAATGCTACTTATTCAACTGTTTCTAGAAAATGTCTTCCTTCTGAATTATACGAGAAGTTAAGTTTGAAGTGAAAAATATATGTGGCTGTATAATCCTCCCTTTCTCTCTCATGCTGCCCAATATATTTTCTGTAAGCTCTGACGAACAATGGACGCTCCCAGCTCCCTTTTCCACAACAAGTGATTTCTTTACCTTATCTAAAAGCATTTAAACTCTAATACCTTTCCTTTGCTCCGCACTCATTTCTTCACCTGCTCAAAGCAGGTCATCCTCATGAAGAGAAGAGGATGCATTAATCTGTAAATATTTGCATTTTTTATTATTCCCCTCAAGGCTGGAATTTTTATTTACTTTGAACTGCTGCTTTCATCACTGAATGAAATAGATGTGCCTGAAGTTCTCTAAGCCCAATAGAAAATAATTGACCAACATCTAGCCAATTAAAAGGAAGATAAAGTGTTGAAAGTATGAACTAAAACTTTTAAGGAGGAAAGGCAGAACCCAGAGGGTTTTGGGAACTCCAGTGCCTAAATTTTACTGTCTTTAGTTATCCCTTATCAGCTCCCTTGTATGGCAAATGCATTCTAAAAACTACTGACATATGTAACATTTAGAACATTTAGAGCCTTCCGGTACTTAAAGAGTGCAGAAGTGAGATCAGTATTAGACATGGTTTGATAGTGATAGGATATGTGAAAATGGTTTTTAAAGAAAAGAATTGGGATGTAGATTAAATTAAAAAGATGTAGATTCTTTACACAAAGGGTAGTGAGGAATATGTTGAAGCACTGGATTCCCCACCCCTGGAGGTGTTGGAGGCCAAGTGGGATGCGGCCCTGTGCAACCTGATCTAGTGCGTGGCAACTCTACTGACAACAGGGGGTTGAAACTGCATGTGATCTTTAAGGTGCCTTCCAACCCAAGCCCTTCTGTGCTTCTATGATGATTCTATAATTTATAGATATACCAAAGTACCTTGCTGACCTGTGTATTCCTATCTGTTATGCTCATTAAAAAATGAAAGCTTTAAGGCTTTGCCTTTTATAAAAGAAAATAAGCTGCTTCAAGTAAATGTTCTCCTTGTTACAATGGTAGTCTGGACTATCATTATAATCAATGACAGCCCAGGCACAGGAAACCAGTAATTCAGAACAATACAACCTGCATAATTAAAATATTGACGGTTTCAAAGCTTCGATTATTCTGACACCTGAATTTTCTAATCTAAAGGTCTGTCAGGCTTTCTCAGCAGTCTCAGTAACCAAGGTCACCAAACTCACCATACATCCTTTTATTAGTCATTCTTATTGCATAGACTGCTGCAGTGGAATGATGTTTTCTGAATTCCTGCATGCTGGCACTTCAGAAATAAGTGACTGTCCCTTGAGCAGACCGTTTCATTTCATGTCCAAGTTTGTGATCTCTACCAACAATGAAACTGTGGATTTCAGAATATGGATAAAACTCTAGGGAACAAGCTAAGCCCAGCTAATAATACGCATTTTTTCTCTAAAAGCCATCAGATATGCCCATTAAACATTAGCTTCCAGACTGTGGTCTAGAGGTTATTGGGTGGTCTCAGAGTCCACGCTCAGCATTCTGCATCTGCTCCAGCAAACCTATTACTTTGGCTTCATTCATATAATCTTAAAATGAGTTCTCAATTAGAAGTTTAGTGTTTGGGTTGAATAGCAAAGGATTAAAAAAACTGGTAGTCACTATATATTGATTATAATGAACAAAAAAGTTTGAGAATAATCATATTAAAAGTAGTGTCAGGAATAGTACCTACTTGATAGAAAATCTCATGCTTTAATGGGCAGATCCTTAGTAGACTGATGTCATGCAATAGAACCCACAATATCAAGTCTCACACGAAATATGCTTTAAAAGCCTAATTTACTAATTTGTCTTTCTGCAAGTCTTATTTCTGCGTTCTGAATTTGAAACTCCATTTTTTTAGTTAACATTTTCACATGAATCTGTAAAGCTGATACGACTGTTATTCAATGTTATCAGCACTGTTAAGGAGAATAAGAACATTCCATTGTGTCCCTGATTTTTTATTAATAATAAAAAATGCCTGACAATCAATCCAGTTAACCCTTCTGCTTATTAATTTCAACTGTAGTTTTATATTTCAGTTCAATTTCCTATATTTGTGGTTACTAATGGCATCATTCAACATACAAATGTTCACGTTCTTCAGCTCATTTTTGAAATATGGTATTTGTAAGTAATTTCAGTATTTTTAAATGGGATCCATGGAATGTGTTTTCTGACATGCCTGACATGAAACTACTGTAGCAATTCAAATCCTATAGAGAAGTAATGAAATGGGTAAACCTACTTTTAAAATATCCTGTATCAATATCACCAGCCTCCAAAAACAAGTCATGTACTTCTATTTTTCACTGACACCAAAGACAGCTGGTACTTTGAGTATCTTTAATATTTTTTTTCAGGAACACCTCTTTAACAACATACATATATACTTAATATATTTGTATATATGCATACTTTTACAATATGCTCAATTTTTTATCCTATGATTAGACTTTTCAGCTTTACATTTTAAATGTAGCATGCCAGGCGGGAGTTTCTTTCTTAAGTATTCCTGATCTGAGAGAGTGAAAATATATTCAAGCAATAAATTGTACAGAAAATTCATATTGAAATGTTTGTTTTCATTACTTCCTTTCTTTGTATTCTTTTCTATGTGCTGGAAGATGGAGAGAAGAACATTGCGTTTTTTTGTAAAGGGACGATGAGGGGTGGAAGGGTAAAAAGTATCAGAATGGGAAAGGTTCCTACTTTCATGTAAAATAGCTGCATGTTTTTCCTTGTACTCTGGAGTTCCAAATTGCCAATCTTGTGATGTGTTGTCACAACTTATGCGTGACTGACTGGCTGCAAAGCCTGCTGATCTATATGGAGGGGTGAGAATTTGTCACTATGCATAAGAAGAGAGATCAGTCAGATACGGTGATAGATCTGTTCTTTGCCTGAATTTGTCTGCTGTTATATTACAGTGGCTCAGCAGCTGCCAAATCAAATTCTGAGCCTAGTTTTGTACTTACAAAAAAATAATCAGAAAAAGAAGTAGTGATATCCTGACACAAGTACTTTGGGATGCAATAACTGTGGAGAAAAAAATAATCTTATAACCACTGTAGTGCTGTGATTCTGTCTTACAGGCCACCTACAGTGGTCCTGGAGTTATTTCATAACCTTTCCTCAGTCACTGCAGTGCACTCAGAATGCAGTACAGCACAGAACAATGCAGCAACAGGCACCTGCTTCTCCTATGGCTCTAATAATGAAGATATTTTACATAGTATTTTATCTAGTAGACGTGTCACTATCAAAAAAACACAGAACAGTAGCACAGTGCCTAAAGAGAGTTCCTGCTTGCAGGAGGAAGGAGAGACCCTATGCAGTATTCAAAGTATCTTACAATGGTATGCTTTTTTTTTTTTTTTTTTTTTTTTAATTTTTATTTATTTATTTTATTTTATTTTACTTTTGCTTAAAAACTGGAGAGCCCTTGTTGTAAATAAAGTAGGCTCTGAGCAGTCTATTTCTCAGGCTAAATTGTCACTGTCTTCGAGTCATTTTAATGCACAGTCATACCAGCAGTCTTTTTTTGATGACATGCTGGCTTTCTTACTGGTAGGATTGCTATGTACCAACATAACTCAGTGGACTGACAGGACTTATGCTTCTCCCAGTTTGAAGCTCAGATAGAGATGGAATGGAAGCAAATCATCGTCTCTGGTCAAATACCTGCCATTCCACGCAAGAGCTGATAAGATCCACCAGGAGCAGTGCCCTTATCTCTGCAAGTCTGTCCTCCCATCTGAGAGGTCATGACTGTTCTTCTTTTGGAAACAGAGGTAACACCATACGGAAAGCCACTTGCAGCATCCACTCCAACTCAACAATGAGAGCATGTGGGAATGGAAGAAAGGATAAAGAGCATGAAGATAAACTCTGCCTACCAGCCTGTCTGCCTAGCTTACGCTCTATTCCTTCCTGCACTGCCTTCCTCTACTCTCTTTTGCGACCAGTCCTGAGACTGTGTCCCACTCTCCCTCACACACCATGCTTTGTCAGAACTCTTAACCACAGGCAGATTAGAACTAAAAGTTGAAAAGTAAGCTTAACTAGTTTAGCAGAAAAAAAGCATGTCACAAGTGACAAACAACTAACAATTAGATTTTGAGAGAGCAGCAGTAGTATAAAATAGGTAAAGTGAGGTGTCAAGTACACAAGATTTACAGAAGTCTTTTTCAGCCCGTCACTGCTTATCATAGAAGCTACAGCTTTTATGTCTGCGCAAGCGGCACAAGAATGCTGGCCCAAACAGGTCAGGGCTTGTCCTCTCTCTAGGAGTTTTAGACAATCCTATCCATGCCTGCCTGCACAAGAGCTGTGAAAGCTTTGTACTAATGTGGCTGCTGATTGCAGTGATGATTTATATGCTCAGTTATTATTTTTTAAACTAAAGTAGTAATTAGGGAGATAATATCAAGTGTATCAAGTGTATTTAATTATAATGCTTAAAGGCTACTTTACTGCTGATGGACATAAGACTCTGCTCAACAATAGTAATAGTGGTAGTGGTTCCATTAGTTTACATCTATAGATTAAGCTAACTGCTGGTATGCAGTAGCTGGCAATGAAAAAAGTATCAGGATTTGTTAACTCTTTTTCAAAATTTGACTTTGACTTACAGATACTTACCATATCATCCACACCAAGAACTGTGTTATAGCTGTAGGAGCTATCTTTCAGCATACTCTGGATGCTTTTCTCTGCTCAAACATTCCTGCCTAGTCTACAGGAGAGAGACCTTGTTGCCATCACAGTAAACTTAGTTGGTCATTAATTTTCTTTGTGGTTTGTCTGGTCTCACTAAATGGGAGGCAGTAAAACAAACCAGTCACTCATTATTATGGTGTAATGCAACTATCGGTTGCCACAGAATGAAATAACAAGCTGCTTCTTCAGCAGAGCCTTCATATCTCAAGCACAATCCTGTTATGAACAACATGTTGTTTGCAAAAGTCATTTTATTTAGAGTTCCACTGGATGAAAAAGTAGCATTGTGTTATAATAAATTGGCAATGAAAAAGTTACATATTAAACGGAACTCTTCAGGTACTCCAACTAATTCTAGAAGAAAATATGGCACACATTCTCACTTCCCCTTAAAGCAGCAGCAACAAATAGTAATCTTGCAGAACAGTTATTGTTATGTGTTGTGCTTTTTGTTACAGAACTGTTTGTCATTGGTGTCTATTTAATCGTGCCTGTTATGCTGGATTGTAAAGCTTAGTAAACACTTTAAAAATCCACTCAGGTTTTAGACAGGCTTGTTCTTTGTGAAAGCTAAAATGGCTGGATTCATCAAGGGCAAAACTCATTTATGGTGCAGATGTAATCTTTTGTGTACTCACTAGCATGATGAGGAATCAAGGTGGCTGGAAATGAGTACATCAAAAAGACAGAGTTGACTGTATCAAAGAAGCCGGAGTTACCTAGTTGGTGTTCTTGCAGTATTTTCCTTACTTTTCATTTCTGTAGAATAAAACACTGTACTTTGCATGTAAAACAGCTGTCAGAGAAATTACTTGTCTAAGATTTTTCAGCTGACATGCAGTATCACTATTAAATAGAGCCTCTTGGGCCAAAAGGCTATGATAGGCCCAGCAAAAACATGTAAATATATATATGAACACTCATAGGGAAAATGATGATTTTCACAAATCCTGAAATGCTTATGCTTATATGCTTATAGAACATAGCAAGGAACGTCATGATCATGTTGTTAGCATTTTTGATTATTAAAAAGCTTTGACAATTCTGGTTCCAATATTCTGGAATGAATCAATAATGAATATTTAAAACAAATAGCAAAAAAGTGGTGGAACAAGGCCAAAACATGATTTCAGAAGATGTGGCTATGCATACAAGTGTATCTGTATGTGTGTATGTGTATGTGCACACACACATACAAATGCATGATTACATAAAGACATACATATATGTGTATAGATCACTGTGAAGGCAATATCTCCTATTTATTTCCATCGAAGCTACAACAGATACTTAGAGCACAATAACACTGTTTGATAGAGGAAATTCAAAGCTATAGAACACTACTTTTCAACATAAGCACCATTGTTAGCTATGCATTTTCACTGGCAGTGAAGAAAAGCCTGCACGTCACGCTCATAAAAATCTGAACCAGTGGAGGTTACCTGCTGTTGCTGTTGTCACTGATAAAAGGCACCACACACTGCTTCACTGCACCAACATCCACTGTTTGGTCTCCATCAACCTTCAGCAAGCATTGATGAAAATCAGTTGGTGCCATTTTTTCCACATGGAAGAACACAATTACACACTTTTGCTTCATATGCACTTCCATGTCAGACTACCCCTCTGCTGTCATTTGTCTGTAAGGGAGTATTGGTGGGAAGGTTTAGCACCTACTGCCATACCACCAACATCCACCTCTGACACTGTAGGTCAACATAATTAATAGGAGGCATTACTTTTGGAGCAGCCCTTGCTCATGCACATATGCAAAAAACTAACTACAGATGATTTCAAATATGCTTTTCTGATAGTAATAGTTGATTTCATCCATATGTATCTGATAGTAATAGTTGATTTCATCCATAATGTGACAGTGATATTAGTAATGAAGAATATTCATAATTCACTATTCACCATTTGCACAAAAGAATACCAGTAGATGTCCTATTACATACTGTATTAAGTTGATATACGTATACTTTAAAGATTAGACTAAAGATCTGGAGAGCTGCTTATAGAAATGGAAGTTTGGCAGAAAACTCTTCTTGGAATCTGGCTTCAGCACTCCAGATCAGTTTATTTTCAGCTGGAGAGGCAATATGTCAATTCATCTAAAGAAGATCACAGACATTTCTGCATGTAATCATTGGCTTTAAAGAAATTTAAGAGTTGCCAAAAATCTCTGAACTCATGAACCCAAACATAAGGTAAGCCAGTGTTCTCAAGGTAGAATATTTTCAGTAGCAGTATTCCACACAAGTGGCTCTATCCGTGTTTATGACTCATAGAGTGAGCCTCAAGGATTGTGTATACGAGGGCAGTGAGAGAGCTCATAATGTTGAAAAAAATGCTGCTTTTAAAGGTCAGATAGTCTCCTAGGTTTTAATGTGAAAAGTCATTTTAATGGGTCATGTTTATAACAGCCACAGATAATCAGACTATTTCCCCAAATATAAGATTTACTAAAAATATTATGGCCTGTATGTCAAAATATCTGAAGAGATTTATTTTTAAAACACTGGGACAGAAATGAAAGCAAAATACTATTTGATGTAGACATTATATCAAATAATACTGTTACATTTTAAGTATTGTATACATAGATGCTTGGCCTGATTTCTGGAAAACTCAGTATTTTCCTCTGAATATGTTAGCTTGCCTTCGATAAAGGACTGTTGGGAACCTTGAAGATTTTGGGCTGGCTGTTTGGATACTTTGCTTTTCCTTTAAGATTTTCCTGAATCAATCTGCATTCAAGGAGAATGTTATATTCAGCAGATGTTTCTGAGAAAGGAAAGAGATAAAACCACAGAACAGGTAGGAAAACAAGTAGTGCCAACTACTTGAGAGGCTGCCTGGCAGTTAAGTTTGATTAGTCATCAGTGGCTTGGTAAAATAATTAGTAAAAATGCTAGCGTGCTGCTTGTCAGTTTACAGCTTAAAAGAGGTGCTAGCTCATACTGATAGACATCAGTGCTCTTTCCCAGTATAGCAAAATAGAAGAGTACAGTAAAGCAAAACCATAAATATTAATACGTATCATCAGGTTTACCACTTAGGAATGTCACCTTGTGATTAATAGATACTGAGAGGTATAAAGCAAATCAGAGCTGAACAAGACTTGTTTCTAGGTTAAAATATAATCCTAATTGTACATTTCAGCATATTGACAATATTTAAATATAATAAGTACTAATCATAATATACAGAATAATAAACTATTTCATACTAGAATAGAGAGAAATATGCTCAATCAGTTTTAGGCAGTTCACTGTATGAGATCTTTCATGAACAGGATTAATTCTTGTTTTCTCAGTGCTTACACTAAAATTGCAGTAACGTTTTCAGGAAAAAATAAGCATTTGCCAAATTTTCCCAAAGGCACAACTTGTCTTTCCTTATTGAGTTCCCCCACAACTGTGCTTGAACATTGGATCACTAGGTACATATTTATAAAATGTAATAGTGGTGGCATCTTATATGCACAGGCAGACTTGAACATGGTGACACATTCAAACTTCGGGAGATTTTCAGAACTTTCTGGAGTCCTGAATGTATGCCAGCGGGTGAAGAGCTACTTTATATAATATGCTTTATGTAAGACACTCTTTATGAGTCAGTCTTCTCACAATATAGCCATTGTGTGTAGCAGCACCCTGCAAAGGGTTCAGCATCATGTCTGATCTAATTCATGTTAAGGTTTTGCTCTTTAAATGGTTGAATCTTAAGAGTCTTCATGGCCTATTATGAGAGAGCTTTAGTTCCACTCATTTCACCACTACAAAGTTTCTAATGTCATGCAAAATAAACATTTTGCTGAAACACTGTACTATCCTTTTAATTAATATTTATTCATGTAAAACTTAACTGACTAAATTTTGTATTCTTTTTTTTTTTTTTCTTAAGATATATACTACTTGATATAGAAAAGTCTTGTTTACTACCAGGCTTACTGTAAAAAAAAAAAATAAATTACACTATACTCTTGTAATCACTCATACCATATTATTTGTAAGAGAAAAACTAAAATCTTTCTTGGCAGCGACATATGCAGATGAGCAAGTTGGGATGCCATTGAACCACGGATCCCAATTCTTGTTGGCAATTAGGAATAGGGCTTTATACAGTATGAGCAAGCTGACTGCATTTCTTTCTTAAAAACCAAAGAATCACTTATGCTTACTGAAGATGAGTGAAGTAATTGCAAACCTATTGGCAAAATTTGTTCTTTTGACTTATGCCATGCTTTTCCCACTGGACAATACAATAAAATTTATTTTAATCTCTTTTTTTCTGGTCGCTGATTTACTACCTGCCTGTCATTCTATAATACATGTTTCAGTGTTAGCTAGTAACAGCCATATCACATTCACAATAGCTTATGTGCTAGCTGAAACAATCCAATTATTTACAACAATAATGTGTGTAGTGTCTCAGCCAAAACTTTTATTCTGACACATTCCTCTACCAATTAAGAACTGGAAAATTCCCTTAGTTTATAGAAGATTGTAAGAGATCTGGAGAAATAATGTGCTAAAACTCCTTCCCATAGATTTTTCCAAGGATTCCCTCAGTATCTGGCTAAAGCACCGTTTACATCCCAGCCCTACCCCCCAAAAACAAAGAGCGTAACAACAAAACAAGAGCGTAAAAAAAAAAAAAAAAAAAAAAAAAAAAAGTTTACCTTTTAAAATAGGCCTGAAAATAATTACTACTATAAGTTCCTATGAGTTACTGTATTGCTTTGCCATTTGGTAGTCTGATTTAGAAGCAAATGTTGTCTTCTGTTCTGCAGCTGCAAGGTGTATATGTGTTTGTGCATGATGGAGGAGAGCTCAAACATCAATTTATATGCCCAGACACTGAAACACTGTACCTCATCTATCTTCTTCTATGTAAAGGTGTCAGATACACAAAACCACAAGTGCCTTAACATGTTAGCTGTGCATTTGAAATTTAGGGTCTGTGCAACAGTTTAGAAATATCTCAGTATTATTCTAGAAAAGAGTAAGCCACTCTTATTTGGAAACAGGTGTGTCCTGGCAATCTGCTAATCAGAGGCAGTCTTTATTTGGTTTTACCATCAGCACAGTCAACACAATCTTTATGGAGTTTTGTGATTTTTCTTTTGATGCTAGAAAAACCTTATTCAACTTTGAATATCAAATAAATATAATCCCTCCCTTTTCCTTTTCCATGCCACCAAATATAGGTGCTATTGATGAATCATTGGTGTGAATAAGCCATCTTGTCTTTTATCATGTTACGCAGTGCTCCTCTGTAGTCAGGCTCTTTTGTTATTGTAGGAAGTGCTGTCCTGATAGAAAGGCTCTGTGAAAACATTTCCACAAAGAGTTCACTTTAAATTCATCCTGAAAAGTTGCATAAACTTTTGGTACAGGCCTGTAATACAAGCATAGATCTCACAAAAAAACTCCTGGGTTAGATGGCAAAATAGAAATTTTGTGGACCTCAGTTTACCTTACTTCCATGAATTAGTAATAATTACTCATTTCTCACTGAAATATTTTTATATCAATGAAATATTATAGCAAACATGAGAATCTAGTTCGTATTTAAGAGAAGATTATAGAATCATGTAATTCTGTCATATAGTCTCACTTTAATGAATAACAATGAGCAGCACATATTTTCAGGATTTCTTAATCTTCCTGCTTTCCCTCAAGCATTTATTTTGTTGCTGTTCTGTGATCTTTTTCTTTCAGCAGTTTCCATCTTTCAAACTGTACTTATCATATAGTTTGCCGTTAATTCTTCACTTGCTGTTCTGAGTTCTACTCCTAGAGCATCTTGATGTCAAAATACTGTCAAGCTGTCAAAATACTTCTTTCAGCTTCTTCTCCCAACTTCAGTATGATCTTGAACCCTTTGCACTTGAGTTCTACTTGTATGGAAATGCCAAATCACAAGAATTTACTATGGAATTAAATGCCAAGAACAACATTTTTAGTGCAGATTCAGTTATGAAATACACACTAGAATGACAAAATAAGTGCAGTATCACTGATTAATAATGTCAGAGATTATTACACAGCATCATTTTAAATATTCCATATTTTCCCCTGCAGTAAGGACAGGGAAGATTTTGTTATATGAAATAATATTTTTTTAAAAACAAAACAGTTAATTTATTTAATGATAAATTGGAAATGTTTTGAGCATTTTCAGTGCTAATGTATTGGCATAGGTAAAGCATTATATTCAGAATTACAAATATTTAATATCATCATATTCACTTTGGAAAATGAGCATGTTTTGAATTTTCAAGTAGGTTTTTTATGTTGATATTGTAACTTTTCATCCTAGCGTTACATATGAAAATCCCTGAACATTAGGGCAAGAATATAAACTTTATTATGAATGTTTAATATGCGCTGCACATGGTCTACACATACAGTAAATTTTCTATTCTATACTAGATCACTGAATTCATTGAGAATACTTTTGAAGGACAAAATACAATATGCAATCAGATCCAGAGAAAACCAAATTGCTTGTTTGTTTGCCAAAACAAGTTCAGCTACTGAATTACATTAGATGCTATAAGATAAGAGTAATCTCAGTAACCTGAAGAACAGTACTTTTCTGAAAACAGGAGCAGTTGAGAAACAATAGGTGTACACCCAGTGTACGAGCTTATAGCTCCTTTCCTTAATGAAAGGTTGGAGACCAAGGACACATTCCATGTGGAATACGTAAATAGGAAACGATATTTAAACACATGTCAGCAAAGTCACTGGAGGTTTTGTTTCTCTTTTTCATTTAGATTCTTCTTAAAATTCATCTGACATCAGCTGCTCAGCAGCTGAGTGCAATCCATAAGATTTCAGTTGGGGAAGAAAAATGTCAACGTGGAGAGCTGATATCCCACTGATAATTTCCCCTGTGTTCAGAAGATATATGAGATAAGTTCCATGTAGAACAGGAACTTTACTTACACGTGGATTTGCATCAATGACTGCACATGACCAGCAAACTTGCTCTAAGACCTCTAGTCGTCCAGTATTTCATTATGTTGCTTTATTTCTCATTCAGTTTTCATTCCTCCTCTACCTGGCATTTGGGGATCCACAAGATTCAAGTCCTTTATGCCACCCAGCCAAGACCAGCAGTAGGCATGGGATGTAAATGTCACTTTTGATGGAATCTTAGGCAGCCGGTTCAATGTAAATTAAAAGCCTCTAGTCATATAAATAAGCTACACAATGGAAACATTTTTGCACAGACTTTGAACCTAGCTTCTTATTATAGGTAAGTAAGGTGGGGACCTGGGGTAATGGGGCCAGAAATGGATGCAAGAAGTGGGCCCTTTTGCTTTTTCATTTGCCCCAGCTTGTAATAAAATAATAATAATTTTAAAAGTATTTATTTATTCATAACTGCCAGATTTCCAGTTATACGAACTGCAATGCCTGGAGTAAAGTTCAGTAAGTGTTTCAGAAGAGCTGTTCTTTTATTCAAAGGGAAGTCAAACAATATTTGTTCAATTTTTAATGATAATCTCATTCATATAATAAAGTTACCAGAAAAATGCTCTCAGGAATATACAAGTGTCAGAAATGAATTAAAAACAGGCAATAACAATATGCACACACATTTCTCCAAAAGAAGTTTTTCACATTTCTGAGGGGCTAGCAAGCTAGCAGTATAAGTTTTTTGTTTTTTTCTTGTTTTTGTTTTTTTGCTTTTGTTTTTTAAAGAAAGGCCTTACTGCAATGAGAATGTATGACTAATTCAAATACATAGTCAACATAGTTATAATTATAGAATCATAGAATCTTCTGATCTGGAAAGGACCTTTAATGGTCATCTAGTCCAACTCCTCTGCAATGAACAGGGACACAAACAGGTAGATTAGGTTGCTCAGAGCACTGTCCATCCTGGTCTTGAATGTCTCCAAGGACAGGGCTCCCAACATCTCTGGGCAACCTGTTACAGGTCTCACCACTCTCACAGAGAAGAATTTCTTTATAATACCCTGTCTAAATCTACTGTCTTACAGTTTAAAAACATTTCCCTCATCCTGTCACTTGTATTGGTTACCATTTTCGGTGCCAGAAAAGATCTGATAGTGTCTCAAGATATAATTAAGAAATTAAGGAAACAACAATTCACTTATTCAAGAGGTTATTATGCCAAAGCTAAATTTACAAAATCATCAGATAATACTGAAAGACGCTCGCTGACTCCCCCAGAAGCTCTGAGCAAGTACCACAAGTATCACTGCGGTACATCAAGTACCACAGTGGCAGGGCACAGAAACAACTTTCATATCCCATGACTGCATTCTCAATACAACACTTTGTACAGAAGAGCAATATACCGATGTCGATTGGTGTATATATATATGTCTACAGGTATTTGTATATATATATAGATAGATAGATAGATAGATAGATAGATAGATAGATAAATTATTTGTCAGTGTGCTGATAAGAAGTTTTTTATGCCATGTGGATATATAAAAATATTTTTAGAAAATATATTTAAGAAGAAAAGAGATGCATTTAACTTCAATTTATTTCTGTATATTTCAAACCTTCTGTAAATATTTTGGTAAACAAATTTAAATTAAAAAAAAAATACATTAAATAAATATTTCAGAATGTTAAAGAATCTTGAATTTCTGAGTCCTTACACTGGAATGATAATTATTAGAATAGCCTTTGTTTGTTACAAAATACAAAATATTTCACATGTCATATTTTTCAAAAAGAAAATACTTAGAATTTTATCATACTTAGAATTTTACACAACACATTTTTCCAACAAATTGCTTATGGACAGTATAGGTACTCAAGCTTATTTAGGGGTCAAATTCAACAGCTAAATCTTAATAATTGAAGAAAACAGCAGCATGATTTTTTACACTTGAGAACACCTATGAAGAATATGCTTGAAAAAGAGTAGCTTGCCTGCTTTCAGTAGATTTAATTACCATCCATCTAGAAACAGCAAAACCTTCCCACTCCATGTTCCTAATATCAGAAGAAAAAAAATCTCGCATCACAGAATTGCAAACTAAGGCAGATGGATGTTCTCTTTTCTGCTAGTTTTCTTAAAAAAATTTCAGACCCATTACTATTTGCAGCCTCAAGTTTTAAGTTGTAAGCAAACTCCTTAGCCTATTAAAAAAATCAGTATGCCATCTAGTTTATGTCTGCTTTCTGTATTGTTAAACTCTCAGAGTTTATAATATATAATATGTTATATATTAATATTATAATATTATATAATATTAATTATATTATTATATAATATATATAATATAAAAATATATAATATAACTACAAAGTAATGCAGAAATATTCCTTATTTCCATCAGTATTTTTTCCAACTTAGTGATAAACATGATACGCATTCTGTAATTTTGTTAAGCTGAGCTCATCATTCTCTTCATTTAAAGATTATACACAATATTAAAAAAAAAAAAATCCCCACCTTATGCATGTCTTAGGTTTCTCCTTAATTTACAAAAATAAATGTCTTGATTATTTAGCACTCATAGTTATGATGTGCATAGTTAAAATTGTAAAATTAGTCAACTATTTGGACTCAAGTAAACTCTGATAGAATCTAAACTCCCAAAGCAGAGCTTTGAAAATTGTACTTTGAATTTTCTAACAAATTTTGTAATTTAAGAAACGTCAATGTATGATCTCTAGTATTCCAGTTACAGAAGTAAATGAAAATGTTCAGCTTTCTTATGCTATGAAGAAAAGCATCAGCTGAAAAGTTAAAAGATTTGCTTCCAAAAAAAAAAAACAACAAACCAAGTTTAGGTAAGTTTTAGAGTTAAGTAATTCTATAATATTCTTTTATTTCCATATTCTGGACAGAGCAGCAAAATCACTGCAAATGAAACTCTGATAAAAAAGGCAAAAAATATAATTATCGGCTTCTAGCCTCAAATTATATAAATCTTTTTTCTTACATCAAATATCAAGAGGTATGATAGGAAACATAAAAGAGGCCCACTTAACTTTATTTATTTTGTTTCTTTATTTATTTGAGATGGTATAATTCACCACAGTGAAGATTCTTCTCTGTCTGGGCAAATACTTCAAAGCCACTGAAATTATGAGAATAACTTAAATACATACAAATACTTAAGAGAAGCTATGGCATAGCATAGACAGATTGAGTGTCTGTGTAATGGAACACTTTATTTTTAGCTTTACAATATTAATGCAATTATGCATGCTAAGTTTAATATGAAAATAAGCTTAAATAATCAACATAATGCTTTTATTAATATTAATTAATTAATTACTATTAATTAATATAATATAATTATATATTTATTGTATTTGTTATGTTAAAATCCAAATATTTTAGCACCCTTCATACACATTTCTCCTTTAAAATACTAATGGCCTGCAATAGGTCTTTCCCAGAGCCTTACTGATGGCAGAGAGAACAAATGTGACAAAAATACAGAGAAATATGCCAACATGAAGTCCTTTTACATCTTAAAAGTCAAGTATTTATAGATGTAGTTCTCAGAAAAGTCCAGACAGTTTGTTTAATGCAATATGTTAACAGTAAGTAAAGACAATGAGACAGGATATGATTTTATTGTTTTTTGTTGTTGTTGTCATTGTATTTTGTGCTTGTTGTTTTTACCAAAAGCCTTATCACCTGGCAAATTCTGATTGCCACCATGCTACTTTTAGCATGGTGTTTTTATCCTCTCTCTTTTTCCTCTTCTCTTTATAGTGTATAATATGGAGTAGGGCAAAAAATGGTGGCTGTATTCAATTTCATCCATCGAATACCCTAAAATTGCTATCTAGAACTTAAAAAAATGCTCTGCCTTGGACGTTAACAACATACAGAGCCTACAAGAATTAATAGTTAAGTGTACCAGGAGTGTAGCAATTGTTGACCCAGTAGAACACAGTAAGTGCTACACTGCAGAAATAAAGTTTCTTAAAGATGAAATATAACAGGGAAGAGAGGTTGAGAAAGCCAACTCTGGTGCCTCATCTGAACATACTGTCCACCACCCCCAGTTTTGCAATAGAATTTTGGAGAAGAGTTAATGATTCAAAAAAATGTGTGAGCCATACTACTCCTCATAATGTGTGAGGAGAAGACTCACATTTTATAGCTTGACCCCAGTTACCTGATCACTTCAGAATTATTACTCATTAGCTGTCATCATGTGTCAGGAGCTGATTCGAAAAGTGAGCATAATTTGATCAAATACTATTAAATAATATATGACAAAAAATATTACAGAGGACCACATTCATTGAAAAGTACTGGGAATTCAATTTTTTGTTGTGGAGGAAAGAAGTAGAAAGAGATAGCTTTATCATGGCTTAGAGCAGTTTATTTAGGAATGTAAGTGAATGAAGGAAACTAAACTGATGTCAGAATGGCAATGTAAAATTTAGAAATGAAAGCAAAGATGAAGAGGTAGTAGAAGATGGATAAACTACCAGAATCCTGTAGAAAATTTATGCTTTGTGTACTTGGAGCTAGTATAAGGGCAATTGAACAGAAACCTGTCATTATCCAAACGTTTCACATTACCAGAGACACCATGATGTTATTATTTCAATGTAATGACATTAGAAATTGGGGAATGTTTTATACATCTGTGATCCAGTTGGGTAATGTGTATTTTTACTTTTTTTCTTTGACCCTGTTTTGATTTGTTTAGGCAGACCTCTTCAAGAGGTCTTTCTGTTGTAAGTTAACAGAAAGCAGAGCCATTCTAGGGATGGAGAATATGAAATCCCTTGTGAATTGATTAGTAAATGTTGCTAACATACAGGAAGTTTGTTAAACACATATCTGAAAAGCAAGACAATTTGGATGAAGTTTCCAACATGTCCATAAAAACACTTCTGAAATAAGAGAAGATAAAATAGCATTAAGGGTTGCGAATCTACAGAAAAGATCAAAGGAAACAGTATAAGGTTAACAGGACACGTTATTAAAGAGTTATACAGAGTAAGGTTCTTAGTATATTGTATTGTTGAGGAAAATTAGAGAATAGTTATGAGTTTCAGGTGCACTGACAAGGAGAGCTCCGCATAGGTGGAAAAGTGCTGTAGACCTCCTTTCAGGTGTGAGTTCAACTCAAAATACAGGGCCAAATTTGTGTATGTTACCTCAATGCTATGATAGCTGTACATAATCTAAGCAACAGTAGTTAAGTCATGAAAAGCAACCTTGCTCTTGACCAGCCCCTGAGTAATAGTATAGACATGATTAATATGGGCCATGTTCTACATGCAAAGATGCCTAATATGACAGAAGTTTCACTGGCAGAGCAGAAGTGGTTTGGTTCAAGTTTACTTCAAACATCAAAAAAGTACAACATCAGAATCAGCTTGAAAAAATCAAGTAACAATGGAAAAGACAAGAAGAATGCCAAAGAAAAAGGATCTCAAATATTAAGGCATGCTAAGACAATATGGTAATATGGTACAAGAAAAGAGACATATTAAGGACTAAAGCAGTAAAAATAAAAAATACATGCACACTAATTCTACACTGAACCATACTTTACTGCATTTCTGCATGCATTCTTCTGAGCATTAAAAAAAAAAAAAAAAAAAAAAAAAAAAAAAAAAAAAAAAGATAAGTGAATGCTTAAGAAACCCAGGCTTTATTTTTTAATGAAATGGATTTTTTTTCTGTTGTTAAAAAACACCTTCAGTTATCTGTATTGAAGTCAGCTACACCAGCTCAAATGATCATTGTATCTTTGGAGATCCTGTCTTTGTCTTACAAATAGTGAGTGGAAAAAGATTGAGTGATTTTACTTCTCCAGCCAGGAGGATCAAGTTTGGCTTGTACAAAAGAATAAATTATTCAATTGGATATTTAATAGCTTAGGAGAACTCCAAGCAACCCCCACACTGAATTTCTGACAAATATTCTTATTGTGCAAGTGGATGGAGTTGAGAGAGAGACATAACAAATACCCTGAGTTAAAAATCATCCTCAGATCAGTAATTCTCACTCTGTTCTATCCCCAGTGGAAACAAGGGGACTGTTTGAAGAACAATCTGCTTTGCAGGGTGGTCCATAAATTTGTGTGTGTTAACATGACTGGCAATTATATTCAACAATATTCTGATGCTATGGTAGAACAATAAATGATTGAGATATTGCTGCTCTTCCAGCCGAACCGCCACCCACAGCTGTGTCTGCTGCTGGTAGCAGTGACACTCTGAAGACAGCACTATCCAGTGCTAAGACTGTTGCTGGTCCACCCTGCTTATTTCACCACCTTTAAAAAGTCTGACTCTGTGAACTCGTCATCAGTGTGGACATAAAGTCAATATATAACTTGGAGCCAAGATATGTTACTTGATTACAGAGTGTGGAAAAAACACTCCTAATGAAACAGACCATCCTTATACAGCTACATTTATCAGGACTTCAATAATCCTTCAGAATCCTTGTTTACTACTATTTGGCAACAGATATTGTTAATTTAAAAGGCAGCAACATCATTTCATTAAAAGTGAATGATGACTTCTTATTTTGACAATGATCTCCTAATGTGCTTCCAGTTATGATTTTTAAAGACATTGATGCACCTCATACATTCATACAAATGACGAGCTAGAGTAAATTATCACAGCTTTAGCATTTTCAACAAAATGGTGATAATTAATACAAGTTGAAAATCAAAGCAGTTGCTTTTATTGCTTAGTGGTACAGAAACTAAGGTCTTCATATGCAGAGGTGTAAAGATATCACATTATTCATTTTCAGAGATTAGATGAGGAGTGGTGAGTCTTCCCTCATGATGTTGTATTGGACATTCTTTAGAAACAGAGGGAAGTAAGGGGAATATCCTGATAAATGGAAAATGAGAGTGAGCGTGTTCCCTTTAGCACTGTCAACAATTCTTTGGGGAAGCAGCTTCTGCTCTAATCTCTGATTAAATAGTATTTTTTTTTTTCAATTTCAAATTCAGAAGAAAAACGTGAGGTCAGAGTAGGAAATTTTGACAGTCAGTCCCGCTCTATATGTCTAATGAATAATGCTCGCACTGTTTCTGAACCAGTAAATCAGTAGAACCAGGAGGAACATCTGTTCTTACTAAAAATTGCAAGCAGCAGTGTAGGGTATTTCTCTGAGCTGGGGCATGACCACAGTTACAAAAGTCTGCACTTGTTTAGCTTGGAGAAAAGAAGGCTTTGGGGAGACTTCATTGTGACCTTCCAATACCTGAATGGAGCACATAAACAGGAGGGGAAATGGCAGTTTACAAGAGTGGACAGTGATAGGACAAGGGGAAATGGTTTTAAAGTGAGACAGAGGAGGTTTAGGTTAGATATTAGGAGGAAGTTTTTCACACACAAAAGGTCACTGACACACTGGAACAGGTTGCCCAAGGAAGTTGTAGATACCCCATCCCTGGAGGCATTCAAGGCCAGGCTGGATGTGGCTCTGGGCAGCCTGGTCTGGTGGTTGGCAACCCTACACTTGGCAGGGAGGTTGAAACTAGATGATCATTGGGGTCCTCTTCAATCCAGGCCATTATATGATTCTGTGATGCTATGAAATACTTCTACCTGGGTCCTAGAAACTAAAAAAAAAAAAAAAAAAGAAAAAAAAAAAAAGCTTTCATCATCTCATTCTCCATTTTTTTGTTTGTTTGTTTGTTTGTTTGTTTGTTTTTTTGCACAACCTGCTCTGCTAGGTATATCCTTATGCGTGTTTATGGACTTGATCCTCAGAAGAACACGGGCAGAAAAGCACCCTTCGCAATATAAGAAAGTATGGATATACAAAAAAGGGAAAAAGAAAATAGGACCTTCTAATTTCTGAAGAACTTTAATGTAAAAATAAAATCATTTTATGAAGATTAAGTGTTCTGAAGATAAGGAGTAGCTTTGAAAGTCACAATTTTTGAGTTAAACACCTATCATGGGGATTAAACTGCATTTGAAAGGATTTGGTGTGTGATGATCTAAGTTTTTATAGCATCAGAAAAATGATAGGATAATTTCACTGACACAAAATTATCTGCAAAATCAGTGAAGACATTACAGAGAAGTCAATAATTTCTACAATATCTTTAACTTTCATAGATACACCATCAACTCTGTTGTCTTATAAAAGAGGTAATGAATTGCCCAGAACAAATACTAAATAATTCTGCACACTCTCATAAGGAAAAGTACCAAGAAGAGACAACTTCATTTTATTAGAAAGCTGAAATTGCATCCATAACTTCTGGAGATTCAATGGCTTAAAGGAGATCACTTAACCCTTAAAAATTATGACTAAGTAAAATCTTTTATTTTTAGTTGTTAGTACTATTGATTCAAGCTCAGTGAAAGGATGTAACATTTGGACAATAAACAATAAAAAATAACTGAAAACAGTGAAGAATATAGAAAAGTCAAATGAAGGGAAAACAGTGGAAAAATACTGGTACAAGTAGATGGATGCCAGAACATATAAAATACGTAAAAATATATAAAATACTAACAATAGAAACATATATTGTTTTGACCTTTTCCAGTTTGAATAACTGTCACAGCAACATCACGAGATGGCAGTTAATTGTTACCAGAGTAAAAACTTGAATTTGAAATCATGAAAAACATTCAGGGAATTGTTACAGATAGTGAAGATGTTCAACATACAATAGAATACGTTTGCCAGTGTGGTTCCCTTTTGTATGAATTCTAATTTTTATGTATGAGTTTTACTGTTTTGAGAAATGCTTGACTGATCTTCTGCTCACACAAAAACAAGACTCAGAACCAACATTACCAGCTTCAGAAAGGTCAACACAAGACTAGCATCTGTATCTGTTAGTACAATTCTGACACACAGCACTTCTGCTATTCTCTAGTAGCCTCTAGTTTGTCAGAACATGTGTGTCAACCATAGGATAGACTCTGAGTCATCTGTGACTATTCTTACCGAGACCCATTCAGTTTGTAGACTTAACAAATAAGATGCCAGTATGATGCAAAAAATAATATTTCTACGCTACCCTATGAGACAAAAATTCCTTAGCATCCATATTATCTTTACTTTGGGGTATACCTGAAAGCATCTTATATTCATCTTACCTGAGACTGTCAAGGAGCAAACTTAGGAATGCTTACTGGAGACAGCACTCCAGAGACATAGTGATCCCCAGAGGCACATTCATCTCTGCCACAGCTTTCCTGGAATCAGTCTGCAATTCATCATGCTTTTAATCCAGAAAGAGTTATTCCTTAAATCATGGCAATATAGCCTTCAATAAACATTACCCTAGCACACCTAGTCTAGAGGCAAGCTATACCCGCAGGCTGAGAGCACTGCAACAGTCACAAAGTCCTAACAGTTTATGTGAGATGAAAAGCATTATTTTGGGGCACTATCCAGTGCTTTTTTTTATCCAAGTTCACAGTCTGGAAAGGAAACCCTAATATTTAAAACAGCAGCATATCCATCTTCAATGATTGTCAGTGTTTTTTTTTTTTCTGAAGATTAAGTGGACACAAAGATACAGTTAATTTAAGTCTTCTTGTAGAAGGCTACAGAAGAAGATGTTTATTTTCATACTATCCATTCTTTTTATTTTGGTAGTTTCAGATTGCTTTCTAAACAAGTGCTGAATTTTGTATCATTACACAGTTCAGTGTCTTAGACAGCTTTTGAAAAATGGAAGGAAGGAAGGCAGTAAGGGAAGGAGGGAGGGAGGGAGGGAGGGA
>NW_024884833.1:8728704-8817133 GCF_019232065.1 Centrocercus urophasianus | reverse complement strand
CGCGCCGCGCCGCCCCGCGCCCGGCAACTTCTGCTGCTGCCGGCGGGTGCTGTCCGGCAGCTCGGGGCTGCGTGCGGCGGCGCAGAGATGAGTGCTGTCCGCCGGAGCTGCGGAGAGAGGTAACCGCGCAGGACGTCCTCTCGTGCCTTAATGTTACTGTATGCTGAGAGGGTGGAGCGGCGGGGCTGCTTTGGGATGGGAAGCGCTCTCCTCGGTGAGATTGGCACTTGGGAACTGCTACCCGTTTCCCGGCAGGAGAGAGAAAGTTTGGTGATGAGTTATATTCTCATGAATGAGCGAGTCTGGATGCCCAAACCAGCTTGCTTTCCCACTGTAGGACAGATAGACAGAGGCCAGGAGTGGAACTGTTCAGCGGACATTAAAATTTCTCCTGAGTTGTGTCACCCCTTCTGAGTTAACTCATGTTTTGTCCATGAGAAAATTGACTACAGGTTCTTCCCAATGCTTTTTATTATTATTATTATTATTATTATTATTATTATTATTATTATTTATTTTCTGTGTGGTAAATCATGGAATACAAGCACAGGTCATCTCAGTGGGTCGTTTTAGAAACAAGTCCCCAACGCCACGGATTGCCTTTTCTAAGTGTAATCATAAAATGAAAGAGGAAAAAAAAAAAAAAAAAAAAAAAAGCAAAAACAACAACAAAAATACAAAACAGATTTAACTCCAGTATGCCCATGCAAAATTATTCATATAAGCCCCTTAATTCAAAATGGAATGCACTTAAAAAGAGGTTCTGTTCAGTTAAATGTGAAAATGACAAAATGGATTTATTCTTTCCTACATGAATGATGAGATGAAATTCTATCAGAGAATCAGCAGAGCTAGTCAATGCATCACATTTGCACTGAGAAGAAAGGTACATATTAGCATAGAAAAGTGGCACTCTGATGCTTTCAGTGGGTACAAGCTAGGAAAGCTTCAGTCCTGGGAGCAAGTGACTGATTTGCAGGGAGCCTCACTCCAAACACCTGTTTGAAAGGAAGCTGAATGCGAAGAAAACTCTGCCAGTGTTGAAACTGTTCAAATCTAACTGATCTTGTTAAATTTTGTTACAGCTGGATTTAATGTGCAGAAGGTGGAGTCACTAAAAAATCATAGAAACCCAGCACACAAGTTTCCTCAGATATTGTATACTTTTCATATTCTTGACCACCTGATTTTATTTATTTATGCAATTTATGTATTGCAATTCATAGCTGCTTGTTAGCATTCATCTGGGGCATTGAATTAGAAACTTATTCACAAACTCTTACAAACTGCTTATATTTGCTTGTATCAGCAGACCTTCCAATACCTGTAAGATGTTTTTTATCCTTTCCCTTCACAAGAACAGGAACTTGGTGTATTTTCTTTGTAATGGAGACCCTGACAGACGAGAGTGGCTGCAGATGGGTCTGACTGAAAGGCTCTTCAGTGGATTTTCTCATCAGTCTTCTCCTCAAACTGTCCGTGGTGAGCAAAACTTTCTGAGATAATTGCAGTAAAACAACACTTGTACTTCAGTTTACAAAGCAGTTTAGAAAGCATGGGATATAAATATATATATAATCTTTCTATTGAGTATAATTTAGCTAATATCTAATTTGGAGTTTGGGCGAAGTTTTAATTAGCTCCTGCCTTGTACCTGAGGGTTTAGTAAAACAGCCGTGAACGAGAGATATTCCACGTGCTTCTCGCTTGGTCTGCTGCAACCAACACACTTTTATTTCTCCTGGATGCCCATGCAGCAGCCTCAACAAAGTCTAGGTGAATTTGAAGAAGAGGCAATGACTATTCTTTTGTATTCTGAGTCTTGTTTTTGTTGTCTATGCCAGTATGACTTTTAATTATTGTAGAGCTTCATCTTAACACCAGTGAAAACTTTGACAGGTAAAAAACAAGCTGTCTGCTTGTTAAGCAGCATGTTCAAGTACCTTCTGCTGCTGCAGCGAGTACCTATACGCACTGATTTGGAATTTACAGGGTGCTTTTAGCAAGGAGGAAAAACAAGAGAAACCCAAACTCCTCTATTTTATTTTATTTTGATTTTATTTTCATTTATCTTAGTTCACCTATCTATATTTTTTTTAAGCCTACAAAACTCAGATTATTTCAGCCCTAAATTTCACTTACTTTTCCCTCTACTATATGGAGTAGCAATTTTTATGATTTTTTTTTTTTTTTCAGAAGTTAAACTTTTAGTTTGTTCCTCTGTCCTGATCCAGCAGAGTCTATGTCTGAGCTCAGACATGTTGGTGCCTGAGCTAACTTCTACAGCAGCTGGAGCAATTTCTTGCACTTGCAATTTACTCAATACTTGAGATACTGTTTGCCAAACATTAGTGGTGGCAATAAAATTATACATACAGCAAACATACGTGGACATCAGTGAGCACCAGTGAGTTATGAATACTGCTCTGTAAAATGTAGGTCTACTGAAATCATTGTGTATCCAAGCAGGTAGGCACAATACAGGAAAGCATCAAAACCTGAACTCATGCAGGGAATTTGTAGTACTTTTCAAAACTTACCTCTTATATCCAGCAGTTTAAAATAAACCGAGTGGTACCCACAGCTCACTGTTCTTGTGAGATGGTAGCTGTCCTCGGTTTCAAAGAACTACTCAAAGGAGTTCTCATTTCATGAGTGCTTCACAGAAGAAGCTTAGGAAAAGCAAGACATAAAGAGTTAAAATATGATAAATAAGTTGTTTTATTCAAAATGTTATCAATTACTTTGTAGAAAAAGATGTAATTGCTGTCATACTTCCTCTGGAAACTAACTACTAAAACATTGCCTTTCAGAACATTGGCTTGCATTAGCACCTTTCCCTTGGCTGTTTGGAGACAATATTTATGGCTGCATAGTTTTATCATTTTAACCATTTGCAATACATTCATTAGAGTTGTATCAATCTATGCCTAATTTAGCTTCTTCCCTAAAAATTACTGAATGCAAAATAGTCAAAACAATGCTCAAATCCATTCCCTTGAATATCTGTGGCCAATTTCTGTTGGTATGAAAAAAAGACGGATCCACCCTGTAGCCATAACTAGTTTCTTAGTTGTGATCAGAGTGAGATTGGTAAGAATTTTCCTGGTCTCATGTGTTTCCAGCAGATATAATTTCAGTGCCAGACATTCCTAACTGTATGTAAGTCATGAGACATGGTTTCTAATTTTACATTTTATGACTAGAAATTGTTGAATAGAATGGAATTATTGAGACTTGCAAATCTGAACATCTCTCGTAGATTCTTCACTTTCAATTCACTTTCTAAATTCTTTCCCATTTCATTATGCCTGCAATCTGAAGAAAAGGAAAAGACAGAGAAAGTATGCACAAACTCTACATTGAGTTTATGTCCTCATAACCACTATGACATTTCAAATTTTCTGCAGAATATTATTTAATTCAAATACTGCATTTTTTCTTTCTGAATTAGAAAAGTGGTTTTAAAAGAAGCCCTAAAAAAATTCTGACACATTCAGAAACAGTATTCAGCAACAGGAAATATTTAATTATGCCAGTTTAGTTTTAGAGGTTAAGGTCGTACCATATTATGCTTTTTTTTTTTTTTTTTTTTTTTAATCATAATGGAAAAAAAGGACACAAAACATACTTCATTTCTTTCCTCATTATTGTTAGATGAAAAGCAATCCCTACCCATACAGATAGAATGTCAACTCTTGTAAATAGTTCATGGCATATGACATCTGATTTTTATTTTAAAATGTGTACAGTTATGGAAGACTCGTTTCTTTCCTTACATTCTCCCCAGGCCCAATGGCTGAAGTTACACAGTGACTTACACCAGCTTTAGATGCAGTGCCAATCACTGGACCATTGTATGGAATGTCTCAGTCAAATATACCTGTGACCAAGGGTGGATAGCAGGTGGGAAAATGTTCTATTTTGTTTTTATGATGTTTAGCTAAAATGGCTAGTAACTGAACAGTCTCTAAAGTGCTGCTGCTGGCCAGTTGCACTAAGCTTGAATACTTAAAATGGTAGTTCCCCAGTTATTTTGAGGCAATTCAAGAGCAAAAATGGGTTTGAGGAAAGAAGAAAGAGAGACAAGAGCTGGAAGGAATATAAAAATGCAAAATAAAACACACTAGCAAAGAAGCAGGAGGCAGAAGACCAACATACAGATGAGTACTTCCTCCTGGGAGCCTCTGGGGGACCAGGCACTACAGGTTGGCATCAACATGATTTTGCAATATGGATTAATGTCAGACAGTAAACTAAAAAGTAAGCATCTATTGCATCCAAAGAATTTCCACTTTAAATGCTTGCTGGTCTCTCAGCTAAACGTACTTTTTGCATCATGGAAGCAATCTGAGGACTTTTTTTTAGTATACATTATTTTTAATGTTTTTTCACTGGAAAGGCAGAATACAGATTTTTTGTTAATCAGTAAATTAATTTATTTTTCTGGTTAAATCCCAGTTTTGCTATTGATGCTTTTTTTTATACTTCAAAATTGAAGGTAAAAAATGAATTTTAAAATATTGGGTTTTTTTCATGTTGGTAGCTAATGTCTGTATAGAAAACCGTCATTTTAGTTCCACCCATTTTGATGACCCAGCTATTTTCCTAATTGTACTAAAATGAATTTTTATTCTAAGAAGGCTCAAACCCTGCATGTTTCTTTGTAACTTCTCTTTTAAAGCAGGCTGAATTAAGGGAAAGTGTAGCACTTTTTTGGCACTTCCATGCCAATTATGACTGAAACTTGAATCGTGGATGCAAAAAAATTATATGATTACAAAACATAAATATTTAGAAAAGATCTTGCATAAGTTTAAAGATCTACAGAGGGTAAACTTCTATTTTTATGATGAAACTAAAATTACGTTCAGCATAATCATCAGAATAATCAGAAAATTCATATCCTAATGTACACTGATTTTCGGATAGGTGAAAATATGCTCATTGTCAAAACAGTAAGGCCAGAGAGGTTCAAAGTGCCCAGTGTTGGCCTAGTTTTTGAAGCAGATGAGAATAGATGCAGGCTTTTGAAAAAACACGTGCTAAAAAACAGATTTTTTTTTTTTTTTTTTTTTAATGTTAAAGCAGATATTTAAAGAGAATATAAGAGCCTACAGATTGCTTACCCCTATTTTTGGCATGATCCATTTACAGGCCACCACAAGGCAAACCAGATAGTTACGTCAGATAACAAAAACAGTCTCTGAAAGCAAAAGTGAATATCCATGCTCTCCTTTTATTAAAAAAGTTCTCTTATAAGGCTATTAACACCACTTTAATTTGTGCAGTTAATTTTTCTTTCCAGTTCATAGGCTGGTTCCAGGAGATTGAAAAGTGTCCTCAGTTCAACCCTTTGTACAAGGCAGGCAGATTTAGCAAGTCTTGATCTGACAGTGTATTAATGCAAACACTTCAGATTAAACCTGATTATATGTTTTTCTGAATTCAAATAGGTGTCAGGATGCTTATTTTGATGTTATCCTGTACTGATGGATCTAAAAGAAAAAATGGCATTGTTTTGAATGAGCCTTTTATTTTATCTATAAATTTTGTCTGTAAGTTAAGTATGATGAATAAATATTTTTACAAAAGCTGTAAATTAACTAATAAAAAATGTCTAATTTCATTAACATTTTTTAAAGATATTCACTGCAATAAGATATAACTACTGCTAAGTCCAGGATATCTTTGCTAGATATACAGATATAAAATTACTGAGCCATTCGTATTTGTAGATAATGTGCAAAGAAAATTCTCATGAGATATTTGAAAATAATAATTTCTGAAGTAAAGTCAAATTCTTGGGATGTGTACTACTCCTTGTTAATGTCATCATATATCTTTCCAGCAGAGAAGAAGATAATACAAAGTATTTTTAGTATTATATAGCCCAGTGAGTATTATATTAGTATCTCCAGCATAACTAGTTTGTGGATGTATAAGTGAAAGACAGAGCAAGAATCTAAAACCCCTTTAAATCTCTGGTTTCCAGGATGGCAAGTTTTACCTGACACACTGCAACTATTCTCTGCTGGTATTTTACCCTTAAATCCTGAGAATAGGAAAATTTTTTAAAAGCCCACTAGGACACAGTGGCGTAAAGATGCCAGAGCTAGCTTTAAATGAATTATTTTGGGTACTGGTAACAGTCAAGCTGTGACAGCAGAGAGCTAACTTTGTGTAAGAAGTTTATTTTGCTGCATGGGCAAGTTTAGCACCCTGTCCTGCACTACATGCAGCTATTATAAGATGGCTGCAACATAACATTTTGCATAACACCTCTCAGGCAAATGTATCTAACACAGTGGAGGCACTTGGCTAAAGCAGCTAGCTGGGTTAGACTTGCACTGTACTGTAACATACACACATTATTTTAATGGTTTTTAATTCTAACTGTTATCTGGCGATAACACTTCACTCCCTCTAAACTTTCCCAAGAGAAATGTGGCCAGTTTTAAGATGCATAATTTCTCCATACATTAAATATTCATTGAACATGAAATAGAAAAGATATTTCTGAAGGAAGACCATTTCACTATTTATAAATATACAAATCGAGAGTCAGACTCCTCACATATATAATTATTACAAGAATCTCAAATGAAACAAACTGCTTCCAGATGACTGCTCCTAATAGGGCACAGAAAAATGTGAGTATCTCTCTTTGCTGTGAATGTCAGTCACAAGGAACAAGATCCCAGGCCCTCAGACCCATCTGGTTTGTGTGTCAGTGAAGTGGCTCATGCATAAAAAACACATTAAGTTTCTTGATGGCTGGACAAGGAACAACAGTCCGAAGAGGTATTAAACCCAATGATAAAGGCTATGGAAACACAATAGTTATTTGAATTAACAGACAAGATATAGAATCAGTCAGAAACATTTAAATAATGCTCATCAAGTAACAGCAGTGACACAGACTAAAAGGACTCAATTTTCATACAGTAAAACTAAGAAAGGAAAAATAGGCTAAAGTCCCATACTCATAAATGAGTGATCGTACACTAAAATTAGAGATCTGTATGGAAACAGAAATACACAAAGATCTCTGTGTTGTTACCTCAACAAAATGAAATGAATATAGTATTCATACTCCTTTTACCTTTCCAAAAGTTTGTGATTTGTAAACACTGCCATCTTAGTCACATAAAATTAAATAGAAAATTGCTTTAAAGTGTGACAGAAAATTGTATTATTCTATATTATGTGTAATTCTTAAGCTTTTATGGTAGAATGACTGTCTTACAAGAACAAGAGATTAGAGGGTAAACAGGAAGATAAATACCAATAGATACAAGCACACAAAGGAGAATAGGAAAAGAAAAAACAGAAAACACAGATTAAAGAACAACATACTTTCACGGAAGAAAGAGAACCCTACAGGCACTGTATGATCTCCAGAAACCCTACCTGATGTACTGTAACACTACATGTTGTTTTCTGCAATGTTATTTTTCAATAACTATGTTCAGCACCCTACAACTACTGTGATTATTCCAAACAGAGGAAATTGTGGTTCCTGTAGAAGTGTATTGCAGAGGAATTTGCAAATGTTAATAGGAACTTTTTCTCTTGAGCTGTGACAATTCTGCTAGAGATTTTGAAGGTGTTGGCCAGTAAGAAAAGAGTAAAAAGAAATCAGTCTTTGTTTTGTGGCAAGCTGCAGAAAACTTTCAAATCTGCACTAGTACAGTGACAAAATGAGTTAGTTCAAAACAAGTCTTTTGCAAATAGATTTTCAAAGGAAGAAGATGGAAATTAGTGATCTGGGAGAGCCATTATGTCAACAGACTGACAAAGCTACCATTGTTTCCATATACAAGGGAAGAGTTAGTGATAGAAGAGCTTGGCACTGAAAATTTTATTTTCACCTTTCCCTCAAAAGGCAAAGGAACTAGACAAAGAATGAAGAGGTGGAAAAAACCTAATCAAAATAATAATTAAACTAATTGCTTTCTGTCTATTCTACTGGCATCTATCACTTAGATTTTGGAACCTGTTTCTGCAATAAAAAGCTGATCAGACTCGAAGACCTTAAAATCTGAAGTACTAATGATTTTTTTTTAAGCTGATAGGTTAACAGGTTTTGGAAAATATCTTAAAACTTATGCTTTTGCACATGAAGAAGTCTATAAATGGTTGAGGGTTAGATTTATCTGTACGTGGAATGTAAGATCATTAAAACTGTTGGAGAATAAACATTGGCTTTGCCTATTTCGTGATTCACTGTAATAGTTTCTATATTCCTTAAAGATTGCTAGAATGTTCAGGTTATGATTGTGCAAGTTTGTATGTGTCAACATAATTTTCAAAAGCTTGATCTTTAGGAGAAAAAGAATACTATCTTTTAAAGTTTTGGTATCATATTAGTAAGATCAAGTAATGCTTACATGTTGTTGTCCTGTTTTCAGATGGGGCAAAGTTGATTGTCTTCATATGTCTGGTGTGACTAGAAATTTTTGGACTGCTATACTCAGTTTTTCTTTTTGATTGGTAGGATAACACACAAAAAAAGAGTAGAATATCAAGAAATAAAATAATATCACACACTACCAAATCATTTCAAAATAACAGAAAAAAAAATTGTAGGCAGTCAAAAGTATAACATAAAACGTTCCTTGGCAGCTTTCAAAGCTGCAACAGATTCACTTTTTTTCTTTTTTTTTTTTTCAAAAACTAATTTAAAAAATAGTACAAATGCTACTATTTCTAATAAAACTTGCTTCTTTTATCCAACAAACTATGTATTTGGAATTGGAATAAAATTTAAATAAAAAATAAACCAGTTTTCTTTGTTAAATATACAATAATCAAATCAACTCTAAACCAACCAACTAACCATCCTGCATATGTTTCCCCCTCTGGCAGCCAGTCTGCACATGACACATCTAGAAGAGCTCCTTCTGAACCAAAGCTTTCACTCCTCAATATATCTGTCCAAGAGGAAGCCAAAGGCCAGGATTCACTTTCATTCTGAAAAAGTTCAAAAGTTCTCAAAATAAATAAGCTATGTTAAATTTGATTTTACTACTGGACATTGCACTCTTATTGCACTAAATCCACTCTCATTTTTCAAAATTTTTTAGAACTATTGATCACGAGTTCCTTGCCTGCAAAACTACACTTCTGTCAGTTGACACTCAAATTACAAAATTCCACAAGGATCAATTTTATTTTGCCCTAGCTCTACACATAATTTCTATAAACCACTAAAGAAGTATAAAAATATCACAACAGTCATGCAAAGCTCAGCTCTACCTGTCCTGTATTTTGGCCACCAACTTGGTTAGAAAGAAATGAGATGGTCAAAACCAATCATATCTGAGAAACATCAAGTAAAAATGCTTTAAATCATGTCTTTTTGTGCATTATAATCCATCCAATTTTTCCAGAAAAAAAAAATTACTTCCTGTGAGTACACTAAGCCATGAAGTACAGTCAGATGTGTCAGGCTAAAGGACTCTTTACTTCCCTTTACAGTTGGGTTCCCAGGTATCTGGAAGACTGCTTAAAGCTCTGGAATGACATCTAGATTCTTCTGGCACAATGGAACTTTTTACAGAAAAGGTAAAAAGGAGGGCATAAAGATTTCTCAGAGGCTTGTTTGGTACTTGAAATTCATTTCTATTGCAAAGATGGCCCTCAAAAAACTTGCTTCCAATGAAAAGTATATTCAATTAATTACATATTTCAATGTTTTCTATTTTCTTGTCTATATGACATTTTTTAAAAATCTCACACTTCATACAGTTGAAATATACAGCTTTGTTACATACTTTTTCTAGTTCTGTATCATAAGAAAAATATAATTTTCTGAGTGTGTAGTAAGTGTTTTGATATTTTGCATTTTAGAAGTGAAGTTTTCACAGAATCACAGAATCACAGAATTGTAGGGGTTGGAAGGGACCTCCAGAGATCATCGAGTCCAACCCCCTGCCAAAGCAGGTTCCCTACAGCAGGTCGCACAGGTAGGCATCCAGGCAGGTCTTGAACATCTCCAGAGAAGGAGACTCCACCACCTCTCTGGGCAGCCTGTTCCAGTGCTCCGTTTTCTGTAAATGTGTTGTAAAAATGTCATTTTAAAGTAGTATGCTGTGTTTGAAGGGTCAGATTCTGATGTCATTGAGGATATCTGTGAAAAATAGTGGTTATTTGATAAGATGGAGTGCAGGAAAAACTATTGGTACTATGTGGTCAAGCTACTAATTACAGGCACTAACAAAACAGTCAGTTAAGTGAGGTATATAATAAGGTTGTACTGGTACTTAGCAGAGGAAGATGTGAACCACTGGTATGAGAAAAAGCTATCATTATTTCTACCTTACTGCAGTCTGAGGGTATATTCAAATATAATTCCAGATTTTCTTCTGATACAGATATAACTTTCAATTAAGGCCTGAGGTAAATAAATGTTTTTTGGTGAAACTGAGAAATAATCATTACAATATAATGGCTTAGGAAGGAAATCCTGTTCACTGCAAGAGCAGTCCAGCAGAATGACTGCTAAATAAAACCTAGAAGTAAAACCTTGGTTTAATATTGTACTTCAACTTGTCAAATTGTTGCTCAAATGAATCTACAAGGCACCAACCATACATCATATTGTCTCAGAAGAACAATCAAGGAAAAGTAGAGAACAGAAAAAGTGACGGGTTGATGTACTTGATAAGATCTTCTACGTATCAAAACTGAATTTAGACAAGGTCATATACTGGCTATATTCAACTGCATGTCCTAAATTAGAAAAAAAGAATACTGGAAACAACAGCTGTGTACCGTAGCAAGTCATTTTGGATATGATTTTTTAGTTAAAAAAAAAAAAAAAGAAAATCTCCCTTGTTCCTAATGTTGCAACAGTACTGACTTAAACATTAACAAAAAGTATTAATCAAAATAATGCAATTTAGAAAGATCTGCATCAGCCCCATTTGACTAGTTAACATCTAGCAAAAATGCAGTGCAAGAAATTATCAAAACTTTCCGTTTATAAAATTAAGGACAAAAGAATGGACTCAAATTCTACTATGTATGATGCAAAAATCCGTAGAAAACTGTACAGATACAGATATACAGATAAAAAGCAACAAACAATTGTTATACTTAAAGAAATTCTACAGGTTTTCCACAGGAATTTGAGTTAAAGCATAATTTTTCAAGCTAAAAGTCCAAGATTAATCTGAGATTTGTCACTAATGAATTGCTTACTTTGTCCTCTTCTAAAGATGTCCTAACAACTTTTGTTCATAGTGCTAAAAATATAAGCTGCCATCTTCAAACTATTGCCATGTCTGTCTACAGGGGTTCTGTCTCTAAAACTTACCCTTTTCAGTGTTGTGTTGTTTTCTTAGAGTAACTTGCTGTATATCCTGCTCTAAAGAATGAGGTACAGTCAGCACAACATGGGCACTAGTCTTGATGGTTCACATTCAGAGGGACAGAGGTTTGTGGAGGGAACTTTGTCCATGAGTCCTTGGAGCAAAGAAGGTGCAACAGCTCCAGACTGGTTCAGTTGGCACATGATGGTTGCAGCAGCTTTTTCAATTCATAGACTAGTCTTAGCAACTGCAGCCTCAGCCAAGCATACTGAGCCAAGTTCTGTTCTTAGTTACACTGATGTAATTCTGAATAGATGCTGGCCTGTTTTATTCATTCATAGCTCATACTAGTGTTAATGGATTTATATATGAAAATAATGCTTATTCAAGCAACCTCCCACTCATATAATATTCCTGTTCCCACTGAAATTAATGAAAGGTTTGACTAAGTGAAGACTTCAGAATTTTGTAAATATTCAGTTAGTGCATAATTTGCTGCCAAATTCAAACTGAGTTAAAGGCAACTCTACTGCATTTATTGGAGCTGCATCTCATTTCAAACTGCCTCATAGTTTCATTTAAAGCAAAAGAATCTATATGCTTGCAAGAGGAACTTGAGATAATAAATGTTTCAACAAGGCTGCGGAGAAAGTGTTGGTCTTTATTTCATTCACCCCAGCATAAATTTGGGAGAATCGGCTTTTGCTCTCACATATATTTGATGCAAGACAGTTAAGAATGGAGAATCCCACTGGGCTTTATTCCTGTTTTTGCTTTCTGCATGTGAAAATAAAAAATAAAAATAAAAACCAGCAGTGTTTCTCTCAATAAATAAATATTCCACCTAACTGTGTTCTGAGCTTTATAAATGTGCTTAGAAAGTGCCAGTTCTGTATTTAAGCCATAATTTTGGAAAAAAATATAATCCATCTTTATTAACAAGTGATGAGTTTTGACTTAATGGCCTAAGGTAAAGCCAAGGGCAGATAACACTCTAGCAAACTGTCTGTTAACTTCATTAATGACCGATTTCCTCAGGATTATTACCATTATAAACTAAATTCAGTGGTTTAGAACAGAAGTTATACAATTCTGGCTTCCCTCCCTCTCCCTACTTTAAATTCACTATGACATGATTTGAGGCACTTTTAGGAGAGCAGCTATTTTTAATTTAGCTTTTCTGTCCTTTTCGTTATCCTGACTATCTTGGACGCATATATTTTTAGCAGAAATTCAAACTTTATAAATTAGAAATGTATAATTCAGATAAAAATCTAAACATTTAAATTTGGCAGGGAGGGCATTAAGAAAGAGCGAGTATACTTCTGCTTTATGGATGGATAAAACTGATGCCAATTAAAATTCATCTGAAACCTAACCGGGTGTATTCTGCCTGCATCTGCTAGGAACTTTTCTCTCTGCGCATTTCTTTTAACACTGTTACAAAAGGGAAATGCAGTCAAATGGAAACTAGTGTAAACTTCATGCAGATGATTCACACTGCTTCTGTATTGCACAAATCCAACCTGCCGTATTTTACCTAAGCAATGCAAAGGGTCATAATACCAGCACAATGCTTAAAAAACAGCAGTAGGTTTTGAATAAAGAGCTCTGCATTCTGCTGGCAGACGAGCAGTTCAAACAGAAAACATGCCAGTAGTATAGACCAATGCATTATCACCCCCTCCCTCTTGCTGCATAACTGTGCTTCATAATGTGCCATAACATTGGCAAGCACAGCTCAGAGCTTTTTAAGAACACAAGGAAGCTCATGAATAATGGTTGAATCAGGAAAGTGATAATTAAATGAGACAACTGAATGCCAGTGGAGTTCCCAGTGGAAAATACTCTTCAGTGAAGATCATCTCCACCCTTCATTTCATCGTTTTTTAGCATTCCATTGCTATAGATATTTTTCAAACCAACAGTTTAAAGAAAACATTGAAGTTCCTGAAAACCATTTGTGATATTTTTGTTTGTAACCCCTTTATTAAAAGGTAAAGCATTTGCTTTTCTCCTGGGAGAGATTAAAAATAATAAAAATAAAAGCTTACACTGGGATATGATTTCCCAATGAAATAACACATTTTCCTGTTTCAGTGAACAAGCTGATGCCATAACGTATTAAAAAAACTGCAGAAACCATCAATATCTAAATTTCAAGCATCCTTGCTTAAATAATTGCTTCATGTTTATCTTTTATAGGAATTATTGCTGTTTTCTTTCTACCTACTATTTCACCTTTTCAGTAGTTGCAGAGCAATTGCAAATAATGGGGGAGGGCTACCCTGTCCCAGAGAAGAGAGTTCTAAGCTTTCTGCACCACACCCATCTCTACTGACCTCTCGTTCATCACAGCACCCCACTCCTTCTGAATTAGGTGAAGGAGATGTTGCCATGTTCTTCACACGTTATTCAAATTGCAGTGCGACTATGAGCTAGAAGCTGCAAGGTCCTTGTTGTTATTTGTACTTGCTAAACAAGTGCACATTCTTCTTCTACGTTGCAGGAATTAAACTCTCAAGAAGGAAATGAGAAATGAGCCTCATTACAAGATGAGAAGTGGTTTTCTGTTAAAGCACTAAAAATTCAAGTGACTCCAATATGCGAACATGACAGTGAAATGTGACTGTGACTGTTAGCAACACTTCTGTGATTTACACTGCGTGTAAAAATCATTCATTCACTTATTTTCATTTGGAAAAAGATCTTCTTCCTTTTTTTTTTTTTTTTTTTTTTTTATTTTTTTTTTTTTTTAACATCACCTACCTCTTCATTCTTAAAAGAGCCAAAATTGACTCACAATGAATCTCAATGTTCCTTTTCAAACAAACTCAGAACACTTTTTTTAATCAGCAGTGCTTAATATATCTAACCTGACAGCTTTGCATTCAAGGTTGAGAGGATATTTTTAGCATCTGAAATACGTAAAAGATCTGGAGAAAATTGATTCAGGGTAGTTTATGTAAAGCATCATACAAACTATTAGCACTTAAAGTATATTTATGCGATTTTCAGAAAAATGTCTACATTACACGAGAAGGAAGATATAGAAATCATTTTACCAAAAAAACCCACAAAAGGTCACGTGCTTTATCACATCTACACCACAAGATTGCAGAAATAGATTTCTCTCATACTTAAGAGGGAGGTTGTGAAAGTCTATCTACATGATTTATTCACAGACCACTGTAGTAGGCACAGAGCCTTAATCTACAGCAGAATATTCTGTGTATGGTATGTACAAAGGCACAGACTGCTCTTGAATCACACAAGAATAACAGAAGAAATTTCACATTATTTTTCAATAAAATATTTTCATACTTACAGTTGTCTCCTCTCTTGATTCTGTGGATTGCCTAGATAAGTTGTGTAACTCAGATTTAACATCTAGTGAGCACACACATACATTTTGGGGCTTTATTGATTGTATCAGTTCTGTTTCATGCTATTAAATTACAGTCTCTGAATTTTTTTGTTTGTTTGTTCTTGTTCTTTTTTTTTTTTTCAACCATGGAATTAGTGTAACTATATAGGCTAGGACACTCTTCTGAAAGTTGGAAAACTCTGAATCACCTCTGTTCTCTGGCAGACAGCACGATGTGGAGTATTGATTTAAATGGTTATTTTCCAGCCAGATTGGTTCCCTGATCCAGTTCACTGTGCAGGCTCACAAGCAGTGCAATGGAACAGTAACTGAAAGAGCTTGCTTAGCTTTGGCATAACTAACAAAGTTAGCCTCAAGTGAATTCCTTATACCACTTGATTTTTTTTCCTATTTTATTTCAAAGTAAACAAGTTTATTATGTGTTGTTATTGTTGTTAGTATTAGGATGAGGATTGCAGGATAACAATGAATCTAAACTTTTTTTTTTTTTTTTTTCCCCCCACAGATCTTGCGTCTGTTCAGTGAAAGAAGTAAAAAAAGTAAAAAAATAGAGTAGGAAGGTCTACTCCAAGGACACACACACATTTTCTTCCATATTTTTGCAGGTAGTGCCCATGTCGCTGACATTGGAGAAGAAGATAGTGGAGATGAAGCTGTGCAGAGTGATATTGCCAATTTCACATTAGAAATGATTCACATTATTTTTACATGACTTCAGACTAGTAATAAACGACTATGAAGAGATCCTTATAGATCCACATATTCTAATCTGTAGATAAAAGAATATATATTTCATAATATGTCACATGGAAGAGAAATTTAAAAGTTTCAAACTTGTTAATAAGATGCAGGTGTAGATAGCCGGATACAATGCTTTACTTTTTTTATAAAAATAACAAGGTGCCTTTGATGGTACAGGTTACCAGAATCGATTTCAGTGCTAATGTTTGCCTTTGTAATCTTTAGGGAGAATTTGTTTGGTGAATAAGACCTATCATTATCCTCTTGAAAAGGTTAGATTATTGCCCACACTTGGACAAGACTTAGGTAAAGAATATTTGCTTTTGTCTAGAATGTCAATGAGGAGGAGAAAAAAGATGTGAAAAAAGATAAACACCAAAAGTGTACAGACAGAAAGATTCATCTTAATTAGCAATATTATTGCATGTTTTGTTTAACAGTCTACTTTAAATACAAAAAGGAGTGCATCTTATTACACTCACTCACAGTAAAACTAAAGCTGCAGTATTATGAGTTCATGTTTACACTTTTCCTTGAAAGAAATTTGCTCAAACACATCAGACCCTAAAAACAACATTTAATGAAAAAAAATGTAGCCTTACGTAATGTTTAAAATCTCTTTGTTCATTGTGAGGTGCATATTTAAAGGTGTGACGTAGCATAGAGCATTTATTTAAATAGCATTTTGAAGTATCTGCTGTAAAATTCCTGCTGCTGAGAGAATGAAGGTAACATAGTAACTCTTGAAGGTAACACAGTTGATCCAATTAAGAGCGATCTGAAAACCACTCCCGGTTTTGAGCTTTAAAATAACTTTTTTCCCTGCTGCTATCTCTCAGGTTATCTTTTAACCTCCTTCATCATTTCCAGCTGTGAATGATATGATAGCATTTAAGTAATTTACAAGTTTACTAGAAAAAAAAAAAAAAAAAGGAAAAACATGAAGGCATCAAATCTGCACTCCTGGGTCACGAGGCAGTGGGCAAGGAGGCATTGTAATATGGAGAAATCTGGGTCACTACTAAAAGGAGCATTTCTGCCCCCTTCCTTCGCTTGCATGTCATGTTGATGCATCTACACAGTGAGACGGATCAGGTAAACTGACTATCAACCAGCCTTACAAAAACGGCAGCAGTGGAAAAGAGCAGACAAGAAGAGGAGCTCTTCTTGGGAGCAGAGCTGGCTCTGGAGTGAGGCACCTGTGAAGCACTCCATCTGAATGCTCGGGACCTTCTTTGGTGTGATCTAACCTCTCAGAAGAAGAAGGCTGGGGGAATAAGACCCAGTGGAGAATGGCAAAATGTCCTTCTTTTCCCTATTCATGTTCATAGCTGTATATCCAGGAATACTACTAGATAAAGTGAAAAACACAACAAACATTTCAAGCATTATCCATTTCTGTCTTTGTTTTCATTCTCCATGCTTTCTTTTCCTTTCCACAGTTCATTCTTTCACTCAAGAGAAAAATGGAAAAAATGGTGAATGTGAATAGGGAAAAAAATTTAATATTTCATATCTGATTGGTCACTTAATTAATTTTGATTTGCTTGTTATTTCCATTCATCAGTTGTCCAATGATAAATTTAATAAAAGAGCAATCTTTTACTTCTTTAAAGTGCAAAGAAATTTTAGAGTTAGGAAAAGATGATTCAGTCAGAATTTTATGGAATTTTTCAACATTTTAATTTTTTTTTCATTTTTCTTTTTCTTTCATTTTTCTTACTTTCATCAAGCCCTTTGTTCCAAAATCACTGAAAATAAATTCCTGTGGTCCTTGAGGAGCAATGCTAAAGAGAAATTACAGTTATGAGCAAATAAAAGCATTATTTTTGCATCTGAATGGGAAAATTACAGTGGAAGTTGTTGGCAGCACTATGAAGGTTTGCTATTAAAAAATGTTGTGAAAGCCGTAAACCTTTTAACGCAAACATTTCTTCGCACTTCTCTGCCCTTCCTTTTTAAATATCTCCAGTTCTATTCTGAAGTTCAGACAAAGGATACCTCAGGATCATTATATTCTTCCATATAAAACTTGACTATTTAATCTGAGACCTGTGTTCTTTACTCTTTCAGGACAGCAATGACTGTCAGTAAATCATCTAAGACAACAGAGTTTTAATCATGCCTTACAAACAGCTTACTAAATTCACTGCTTTCCAAGGTTCTGCCAGGAATCACCAAAACAAAATAGTCACAAAGCAGAGCCTGTCATATACTCCTGATCTTAGCAGGAAGGGATTCAGCCATCTCACAGAGTATTCCAAACCCCAGAGAAGGCATTGGTGGGATCTGGAAAAGGCCCTTCTGTGAACAGGGTAAACAAAAGGTTGTCTTGTTTATTCCTTAATAAGCACCTTCACTGTTCATAAACAAACATGCACTTCACAAGAGAGACAGTAAAAATCATGTACACAGATCTAACCTGTTTGTTCCATGTAGATATCAAGGACAAAGCTACCACAAAGTCTGTGAGGTGCTGAGGTCCTCACTGGAACTCAAATACTTGAACAACATGGTAAAGAAATTATAGAAATGGTTGTACCTCCGTGCTTCAGGAACTAGCCTCATTATGTTTTCTACCTAGACACGTAATTTCCAGTTGTATTAAACTGTCTCAAGCTTAAGACTTTTAGATGGAAATTTTATAGTCTGCTGTTGTGGCCAGATTGAATGTGCTTTAAAAATCTCAGCTAATGGTTCAGATACTTCTGAGAACAAAACACTTGTTTTTCAATGTAAAATTTTACAGATAATATATTTGGAAAGTTTGAATGACCCTGCACTACAGTAGAACTCTTTGCAATTGGAAAAGATAAGTTTATACCATCTTCATGGGAATCCATATTAGTTGGTGATGTTAGAAACCTCATAGAAATCAAAGTTTGTACCTGACAGATTAAATGTTTAGCACAGCTTAGTGGATAAAATGTCTCGCATCTCCTTGGGATATGGTTTAGGTCTTTATCAGTCTTTATTAGACTTCACATTTGCTCCCTCCTCAGAGAATACTTAACTTCTTCCTTCTATTTTAGGAGACTATGTTAATACACACTGATTTTAGGAACCGGGAACAAAACACATGGGGGTCATTTCTATCATGGATCAGGGTTAAGATTTTAATTTAAATCTTTAATTGCTAACTGCGGTAGAAAATTATAATAAAATTAATTTTAAAATTCTAAATCTTATTTGTAAAAATCAGTAATTCAGGGGACTCTGATTCATATATTCAGAGCTCTAAAAATAATACAAAGTGCAATGCAATAATGACCCATTCACTTTCTGCAACACACATCATACACAGCCATGTGAGACTCTGAATACCCACTAATATTGTTAGTTTTATATCATAGATCCATTCAGGCTTTTTCTATAAGAATGACTTTCCAAACACCACAGATCCCCAATGATTTTCTCAGCAGAATTCCTCCCTGCTTTTCTTTCGCTTACTGGTGATGTCCGGTGTGGAAACTCATGTATTAGAAATTAAAATGTAGAAGTAGTTCTTCATCAAAGAATGGCTTGAGTTGGAAGGTGATCAATGCTTAATCAGTTCCAACCTCCCTGGCATGGGCAGGGGCACCTTCCACTAGCCCATTTCATGGAAAGTCCCAGTCTGACCTTCAGTGCCTTCAGAGGTGAGTGTCCACATCTCTCATGGACAGTCTATTCCAGTACTCTGTTTGAGTAAAGAATTTGTTTCTAACGATTAACCTAAATCTCCCTTCTTTCAGCTTGAAACCATTCCCCCTTGTTCTATCAATCTCAGACAGAAAAGAAAAAAGTCAAATTTCCTCTTGATAATAAGCTTTCTGTAAGTACTAGTAGGTAGCAATGATATCTCTTTAGAGCCTTCTCCAAATTAAACAAGCATTCTTCATAGAAGAGGTGCTCGAGCATTCTGATCGTCTTAGTGGCTCTCCTCTAGACCCATTCCAAGAGCTCTGCATCCTTCCTCTGCTGGAGGCCCTGGACACAGTACTCCAGATGGGGCCCGTAGAGAAGACAATCCTTTCTCTCTACGTGCTAGATCATGTCCAGATTTTCATCCACTAGGACTTTCAAGTCTTTCTTGGCAGGAGTGCTCTCAATTAGTTCTTTTTCCAGTCTCTACTCATATTTGAGATTGTCCTGACCCAAGTACTGCACTTTGCGCTTGGATTTGTATATTAACAACGTTCTTCTTACTTTCAAGCAAAGCTTTTTATAACTCCTGAGCTAACAGTACTGACTTGTTTCTGAACGCTTACCATCCAAACATATTCTTTAACTTGTGGAAATTTCAGTGGGTCTATCACTCTAACAGACAAGTGAACCCCCTTTCTTACCTCCATTACCTTCCAAGTTCCCAGGAGATGTGATTTTCAAGGTGTCTCACAGAGAGTTACACTCTGATTTATGGGATACTGCAGAGCATATGACTGGATTCCTATAAAAGCAGAGCACTTGAGCTCCCACTGAAATCCTGTGGCACTATATGATTGTCAGCATGCCTCTCCACAGAACATCACTACAAACGAGGAAGCTATGGTAAAGACAGAGAGCAACTGAGAATAAGGACTACATTTACATCAGCTAACACTGAAAAATTCATGAAAATCAGTAAGCTCAGTATTTCTGCTATTCAAAATAATCTCTGATGTCTGTTTTGAGAAGGAAATGTAAAATAAATATTTAAGAAAGCAGAGAAGAAGACAAAGGAATATTATGGATGTTCCTTAATATCTCAGAAACTTCTACAGATGAGTCATATGTTCCAAAACATTAGCTTTAATAAAGCACCTGAGATCCTCATTGTAGTTGTGGAGTTTTTACGTGATTCTTGATGCTGGTCTAAGTGACACACTGAAGACCATTCAAGGTGACAGTGAGTCACAGACAAAGTTTTTTTCTCAGTTTTCTTGAATTCCAGTGCAATAAATTAATTTCTGGATGATACTTAAAATTCTAATTCAGATTTTTGGATTTTCAGACTAGATTTCTTCCTTCCTTCTTTCACTTCTGGATTTCTTTTTTTTTTCCTATATTTCCCATATCCTGGACCTTTTTCCACCTCAGAGCATCCAACTCTGAAACTAATGGAGTTTTTCTCCAAATTTCAAAGAAACAGATATGGGTACAGTGAATCAGCACAAAGCATTTTGGCAGAAATAATAGATTTTTCACAATTGTCAGTACGGTATATGAGATAGGGTTCCCCAGCTTTGGCTATGGCATTTAAATTAATTATCCAGTAATTAATGTGTGTACATATGGCACTAGAGAGTAGTATTAAAAATTATTCATTAAGGAACTCACTATAAGCATAAACTTTTGTGGTAAAAAATTGTCAGGCATTTGTGAGAAATGCAAGAAAATATTTAAGTAGTGCTTTAATTTTACCCCCCTCCAAAACACACGGAGCACGCAGTTTTAATGGGCTTCAAAGTTCTTTTCTCTTTGTGGGGCATGTCACTATCTCCCGTCAATTTTACATAAATAAAAAATTCCAAGCTCTCCTCCGAGATCTGGAGCTATGTCTTGCATACATGGATTTCTTTGCTGTGATGAGTTGATTTGGCTCTTAAAAAGATATCATTTTCAGTTAAAATATAAGTGACTGGAATATTCAAGAAGCCTTTTCTTCTTTCCATATGCAAAAAAATACGTAAACTTGTGCTGTAGACATTTTCCTCACTTGGACCATACACTCTCCTTTTCCCATTTATTGATTTATTCTTTATCCTTTATTACTTCAGAGTATTTTTTGTCAAGCCAGACTGATACAAGCAGAGGATTTAAATTTATTGTTGTTTACAGACATGCATACCATAACCACATGAATCTTCTTCCAAGCTCAGAGAAAATCCCATACACTAAATTAAAAAATGTCTACATTAAATGTAATCTATGTACAGCAGAGCAAGTGGTCTTTAATGTACCTCATTTTGGGCTAAAGTAGATGGAGACTTTTGAGCTAAACTGATCTACACCAACCAATAGTTATCCATTTAACCTCTACCAAAATTATTTTTTTACTAGATAAGTCACATTCTATATCTTCTATAAAACTAATAATGCTACAGCAAACAGAGAAGAAAACAGGGTAGGAATTACACTTTCAAGCCTGAATGCTAACCCCTAAAAGTGCTGATTTATTTTGTTTAAATGTATATGGCATATGGGTCGTACTTTCTATTTTCATTTTAAAGATGAGCTGGTTTCTTTGTCTTTATGCATAGGTTGCATAGAAAGCTTGAGGACGATTTGTTTTGACTTTCTACGTCAGAGCATAGTTTTGAAGAGAGCCCTCTAGATCTAACATAAAGCACAAAATGTACATTAATGTACAGGTTATTAGATCTGAATTGCTGGTTTCTGGATCAGTATCACTGATATCTCTTTGATATGCATATTCTGAGATTCAGGATATTTTTAGGGTCTAAATCTGCATTTCTTGACAACACTTCTGTGAAGACCCAGTGGAATTCTGACAGAACCCTGATTTATTCAGGTTTCTTGCAGCCTCCAGATCTAACTGTTGTTAAAATGTTTTGACTTTGTGCAATGATATCATAGGTGATGCACTGCTGCACATAGGCTTCCTCTTCTCCAGGTGTTCATTTCTAGAGTGACGCCTCTCTTCTTTTCTGAGCAATGGACTTAGGTTGAAGTATTTATTAGTCACTGCAAAAGTGTATTTTTTTTTTTTTAATAATAAATGGATTGTTTGAATTTAAACAGGAGAAGTAGAAGAACTAAGTTTCAAAATAAAGTGACTATACTGAGTCAAGCATCTCAATCCCTTGACTGATCTTACTATGTTCAAGGAAATGAAAGTACATGGCCAAATCCTACGTAGTTACATTATCATTGCTACCCCAACATAGATACTTAAGAACTGGTTTAAATTTCTTTCCTTAAAATTTTATTATTGCTAACAATGTTCCTTCACCCCCACAACCCCAACTGTGTTTCTCCAAGTGTTAGTCTATTAGTGCTTCTCAGAAATACATGATATTGGCTTTAAATGAGCTGATGAGTTTATCTTTGCAGATAATCACTTGTCGAAAAATAAATAGTCTCCTATCACATGGTCAGAAAGTTACAGGTCAAAAGTCTTGATAATTCTATACTTTACAGTTACCATTAGTTTTACCAGGAGTAGTGAAAAAATTTCACTGAAAGAACTTCTTCATTTGGGATTCAGGGACTTGTGTGGAAAAAATGATTTCTTTTAAGTGTCCCAGTTTAGAAAGGAAAATTCCTCATCAGACAGGAGGACTGGGCTGGGAAGTGTCTCTGAATTTGGAATACTTGACCACAGGAAGCACCTCTCAGTTTCATCGTTTACACAATCTTTAATAAGGGCTTATAGAATGAATCCATGAAAAACTCAGCATAATTCTTCTTTGCTCCTAAGGGTTGTTTTTTCAAAACATCACTAGTTTTTTCCCCTCACTTATTTAAAAAATAGTTCAGTATTTGAGTTGTGGAAAGCAAAGTATTTTTTAAAATATTTATTTAATATTTATTTAATATTTTTAAAAATATTTTAATTTATTTAATTGAAAGTTGTTTCTATTGGATTTTTACTGACGTTGGAAAGACAACATTAAGAATTATTCATCAAGGCATTGGCTTAAATTTTCTTTTTCAAAGCCATACTTTGAAAAAAAAAAAAAACCCATCCACGAAATACTGCGTTAAAAGCTTAGAGATTTCTTATTTCATCATATATGTTACAAATTCTGTTACTACTTATTCATTTTTTTTTACTTTGTACATGCTTTATCAAGCCCAGTTCCATGATTCATTACATTCAGTAATCACATTCACATTACAAATGCTTTTCCAGCCATTGCTTTGTTGTTCCCTTTCCATATTCCTTCTGTCCCTTTTTCTTGTACTAAAACGACTCCTGGAATAAATTAATTTTTAGTTAAATCTCTTCCCCCACTCCCTTAGGCTGCGAGGTTGAATTAAATAAATCCTACTAAAAGTAATAAACCACTCCTAGCTGTGGCCTGGTGATATCAGTTGTCAGGTTGTCAGAGTAAATGTGAGGACTGAACTCACTGTCACTTCTACAGGGAAAAAGAGAATCCAAAAGACCAGGAAACTGTCAAGAGAAGAAATGCTGAGTCTCAGGCATGAAACTACATAGATAGATAGAAAAAAGGTAGTCTTGCTAACAAAAATATTTATATGCTTTGGCTTAATAGCAATTATATTTTTCATAGTCAGAATATATTTATATAAAGTAATTGCAACAGTACTCACATAAACACACACTGAACATTCCAAGGGAGACAACCTTTCTCCAGACAAAACTCCCCAGACAAAGAGAGTGAAACCTGAAGAACTGCCCTGTCCAAATTCACTGGGATACAGCAAGTGAGCACTGTAACATGGCAGAATTTATGGGTGTGACTAATACAAGGTGACAGTTCAGTTCAGATCTCTCCGCTTGTCTTTAGTGAGACTATTTTAATGAAATGTTTGTTTACTCTTCAAAAGCTGAAGTCAGCTTGCAGGGAAGGCCTGTATTGGATAAGTCTGAGTCTGGTTTGGAAGAGCTAGATATTATAAATAACTAACAAACCATTGCGTTGGTGAGTTGGTCTCTTACGGAAACAACAACTCAGAAAATAACAGCCACTTCTTCAGTAAAAGCAGCAGATCCTTGCCTTCAGGATAGCCACAGCTACAGGAATTCACAGGGAAATGAAAACAGGAAAGGATCAAGAAAGATACTTTAAAAGGTATTATTTCAGCACTTTGGTGTATTTTTTCAATTATGACTATTGTAAATTGACACAATGATTCTATAATTTCTTATGAAAAATATATCTGTGCAAATGCTTAAAGCAAGTAATTATAGCTGAAAAAGAGAGATTTTAAGAAAGCAATAATAATGATGATAAGTAGCTGCATACAGCAATAAATATAATCCATCTTGTCATTCTCCACAAATGAAAAATCTAAATAAGATAGGCATATCAATACTGGGATAATAGTTTTGTTTCAAATTAAACTAAATGCAAAATATGAGTGAACATGTTACCCTAAACCAGGCCTATTAACCCACAAGATTGCAAATCAAAAGTCTCAGCTAAGATGGAGAACTAAAAAGAAAGGGAAAAAGCTGACAGAGCTTTAAAGCATATATTTTTCTCAAAAGACTGAAAAGATGTTAGCCAGCATGGCATCTGAATTTAGTATGTGCTTTTGCATGAGAGAAGAGAAAGATGCACAAAGATTAACTACAGAAAATAGCACTGCATGGGGTACTACTGAATGCCCCATGGGATGCCTGGACATTCCTAGCATCACAAGCCTTTGCAGGAAAAAGCATCATTCTCTGACACAGCCACAGCAATTTTCCACCAACTCATATTGGGTGTGAGACCTGCAACCCTGCACTAAGCCTTCTTTTTCGCACAGCTGTACCATCATGTATCTGTGTTCTCCTGCAGACAAGGAATAAGGCAGCATAAGCCTGCTTCAAGAGCTCCAGTTGCCAACACAGTCTGGGAGACGATTCTGAAGAAGCCTATCTTCTCTCTCCCTTGCAAGCTATACTGGCATTCCACACAACTTATTCTTTCAGCCAATTATTGTTTATTACTACCTTTTTCTTGTATAAAATTTTTCTTATTATAATGATTTTGCTTGATTACTTTTTATTTAGGATCATGAATATGACAGGTTCCCATTCATATATGCAAATATTGATGCTTTGAAAATGCAGTAGCTCTACTGGGGAAAAAAAGCTTATTTGGACACCCATGCCTGCAACAGGAGTGGGTTTCCTGTTGGGGGGCTGCTGTCAGCAATCAAGCTGGACTTGATGATCCCTAGGGGTGCCTTCCAGCTTGTGATATTCTATGATTCTTTGACCCCAATGAAGACCAGGCTTCTTATTTCTTTCCTTAAGATGCTACAACTTCAATGCACATGATTATGAGGGAATATTATCTGCTAATTTTTCAGCATCTCAACAGCTAACACTAATGAGCACAGATCAATTTCTGCTATTTGCATTAGAAAATGTACCAATCATTTAAATGCCATCTAAGTTTCAGCCTTAATAAAAAAAAAAAAAAACAACAAACAAACAGGCACTATGACACTACAATGTTCATTTAATCATTGATGAGTACTCATATAACATTTATGGTATTTAGTATTGTTAAAGGTAACTACACAAAAAAAATGTGCTTTAAGATTGCTATGTCTGAATAGTTCCATTTTAAGATGGAATTATTACACACTTTATACTAAGTAAGGCCTCAGAGACACCAATTTAATATTCACAGTTATTTATGATTAATTTAATTACTATCATCCTATAAATTCCAATGAACCATGCAATTGACCAAGGTTTTTTGTATATATTTGCTAGTTAAAAAAATGATTAATCTGCTTACCAGCCATGATTTTTTTTAAGACTGTCTTATGAGATGGTCTCCAATATTGACATTTACATTAGCATTAGGAAGAGTCAAACTTTCATGTCTCAGCCTTTAATTTTTCTTACTTTTTCCTATGCCATGAAAACACACAACACTATTTCCTTGCGTTTACACAGTCCCTTCTAATGGATTTTCCCTTTTTTTTTCAAGATTTTTGTGTTGAAATACATCAAATACACAAATAGAAATTATAGGTTGTGCATAAAAGATACGTTGTGAAGAAAATAACTAAGTGTTTTTGGCATGCATATTACGTGGACATACGGATAAACAGACAAGATTTTATCATATAACAGATTAAAAGACTTTGTTTCTTTTTCTCTGAATAAAACTTTTGTGGAAAGTAGAATATTTATGATTACAATATTTTCCCTACATCCCATGGATGTTATTATTAACACAGTTTATTAGCAACAGCTACCTCTTCACCATGCCCTAGCTCAAAAAATGCACCGTACTTGGACAGAAACATTTACCATATTTCACTGTGAAAGTCAATGGAAGCTTTATATAGAAAAACAAGATTTCACTCACATAGTGAAATTTTCTACCAGTCAAAGACATTAGTAGAATTCATAGTGTTGTAAGTTCTAGGTTTTTGCCTCACAATTTTCCTACTCTGAATGAAATTTCAGTGCACATTCATGAATACTTTGAATGTAAGTTTGATTTTGACCCCTGAAATTCTTAATTGATAAACAAAAACCCCTCATTATTTTATTTTCACCTTTGTTTGTCGATTTCGCTTGTACTTTCTCATCATGGAACAACGCATTGTATTTAGCTATTTCAAAGACACTGGGCAGCATGATTTCTCTTTCCAGACAAACATGATGTCTAAGATACACTTAACATTACTTTAGATATGTCATATCAAAATAAAACAACTGAATTGGCTGCCGATTTTGAACATTATTTTGAGGGTTATTTACTTTCCTTGACAGCCGAAAAATAGCATCTCAATCTTTTAGTAAACTCCAGGCTTATATTTTACAACTACTTTAGGTAATCATTTAAAAATAAAGCATTGTTAGTTATCAGGCAAAAAGTTACCTAGTCATTAGGCAAAAGTGACATATTTATAAAAACCACTCAAATTAGCAGACCTCTTTTTTCGTTTTTTGAGATGAACATAAAAGTGCTCTCACAATATAACCTTTTATTTTTAATTCAAGAAAAAGTAGTTAGTTAGTTATATTTGCTAATTTATGTATAAGAAAAGTACTATTTTAAGGGCTTTTCCATATTTCATTCCCTAATAGCCACTAGTAGCCTCTTCTACATACCTTATTATGTTTCCACAGGTTTTGATTTTCAAAATGCTAGGTTAAGAACAATTTTTGTTTATTGTTCCTGAGCAACTTGCAAAGATCCTTTCGGATCTTATTTTCTTTTCACGTAATTACAATGAGTTTGTGATAAAAGATATGAAAAACAAGATATGATCCACAGCAACATTGTTCAGCAAGTACAACACATACGGTTTTTGGGTGCCTCAGGGCAGTGTTCAAGGCACCAAGCCTGTTGGAGTTCAAGAAGTCTTTGGATAACTCTCTCAGAAGCATGTTCTGATTTTTTGTGTGATCCTGTGAGGATCCTGTAGAGGCAGGAGTTGGGCTCATTGACCTTGAGGGTCCATTCCAACTTGGGAGGAATTCTGTAATTCCTTAAGAAGATAGTAATAAAGCAAAATTAACTTCATCGCCTAAAAATTAAAATATTACTTAATCAAATTATTGCTTCAGTTGCTGTCAACAAACTTAGGAATGGACTTGAGTAACTAAAGTTCCCACATCAGTAAGAGTGCTGTCAAAATCACTACTACTAATTTCCTAGTGAGTTATATTTGCATAACTTTGCAGGATTGAGTTGATATACATAACTTATAAATGTAGTTAGCAAGTGAAGAATGAGTCAAAATGGAGTTGTGTTATTATTCTGAATCCATTGTGATCCTTTTTTTTTTTTTTTTTTTTTTCCACCTGTATAAGCTACTCTTCAAACCCAGGCTCCAGGTTCACTCGAGTTTGACAGAGTGATGTCTGCTTCTTCCTGGTTTTCATCTGGGTCTTGTGTATTCCATACAAAGTGTATTAGATTTATTGCTCTCTGTGACACAGAGTAGACTGAAATATAGAAGAAAGGAAATGAAGACTTTCTTGTTATTATATGCAAGATCTTAATTTAATTAAAGTCTTGGCACATTCAGTTCTCATACAGGCCTGAGTAAATCTGAAATAACTCCAATGACTTTGATGATATTAATTGCAACGTACACCATAAGGAAAATAGCTTCTAGTGCCACCTTTTTTTTTTTTTTTTTCCTATTGTAGGTGCTCGTATAACACCTATCTGAGAAAATATCTCATATGCTATATACAAGTAAACTGCATTTGAACAATCCATATTGTACTGTACTGCACTAGTATTCTACTGCAGCATGTGTTTTCAGCACATTAAAATAAATTACATATAAATTGAAGAGACACCATGCTAAGAAGAGTTACCGAAAAAGAGAATGAATGGTAAATGAAAAAGATGTGCAAAGTTGAGAGGAGAGAAAAGAGAACACATCCATAGAAGTGAGCAATACTTAAGTGAGGGATTATAATAAGTATCTTTCATTCCAAACAATGCCTCTTTCTCCACTTGAATGATGAATGGGCTGGAAATATCACACCTAAGTCAATTAAGAGTTAGATACCCTTTTACTTTGTTCATTCTGAATAAAAGGTCCTAAGCAAGTATAAATGTATTGTATAGTGAATAGAGAGGTCAGTGAGGGAGGCATAAAGTCTTTTCATGAGAGAAAAATTGTGATTTAAAGCTTAAGCTCTTTCAAAGGCTCGGGGGAAAAAATAACATTCTGCTAAATGTAGAAAGAAAGAATACCCAAACAGTCTCCTTCTCATTATTCATCACAATTAAATAATCAGAGACACAGTCTTGACTGGCTAGAGCATATTTCTGTGCTGTTTTGGTTTTGGAGGAGTTAGTTAATCAGACCTTTTTATATTTCAGTTCCAAAAGTGTATAGAATCATTGACTGTATGAATTCATGATGAAATTAAACAAAAAATCTGATTTAAGCAGATACTTAAAGACAATACTGATTATTTAGCTAATACCAGGATTTTCATTCCTATATCTACATTTCCTTGACCTAGGACTATTTAGATAATGGCTTAATCTAAATTTCAAATTCTTGAATGAAAGTGGTAGGATTTTTATGGTAGTGCAAGAAATCAAATTAAAATATGGAACTCAAATGTGCAAATAGGAGACTATCTGGGGAAATGAAGTGGTGCTTGCTAATCCTCCTACTTTTTCATTTTGCTAGATTCCTGTATTTATCACTGCTTCTTCTCTTATATTCTGGTGTTGCATTTAAAACATTCACCTCCAGTATCTCAGACCCTTAGTCCACTGCATCTAGATCACTTTCCAGATGCCCAATGGATGAACTATTATGGATGGAATATTATACCTAATTCCAGATGGAATTAGGTATAATATCTAGTCACATGATAGCTCTTCTATAGTAGAGGATGCTCACAGGTGGATCACAGCTCCTCTAAAGTGGAAATACTTCTCCCTTGGTTTTCCAGGCATTTCCTGAGAAAAAGTTAATAGTTGAGTGGAAAGATCGTTCCACACTGCATCTTCTCCTGCTGCTAGTGTGGGGCACACTGGTAACCAGAGCTAGTCTAGCTGAAGATAGGTAAAAGGAGTAAATTCAAATCAGTGCTTAATTATTCTTCATGAACCTGCAACAGACTGTGGAATGAAGAGGTGTGTTTCAAGCGCTTGTTGACCACAAGTCATGTACCTCAGATTAATACGGGATATCCATTCCAGTTTTCCTACCACAGCCTCTGATTTTCTGAAATCTTTCCCAATCAAAAAAATTTAAAATAATTTCAGATGATATGGTTTTCAAGATGGAATTCCTTTCTTTTCTATCACTTCTATTCTGGATGTAAGGATGGTCCACCCTGATACAGCCAGAGATTTGTAAATAGTCAGACGTCCTGGTGATATTTGTTCAAGTATCTTATTTTTCACTAGGATGCTTCTAAAGCTGGTAAATGAACTATTTCAGGTTCTTTCTCCTCTTTGTATCTAGTAGTTGTTCCAGGCTCTTCAGGCACCAATCTCTAGGCTTTTACTAGGCTACCTACTTTCCAAAGATCTGATTTCCTTTCCTATTTGTTTAGAATAATAAATTTCACTCTTATAGATAAAACAGAAGACAATTATTGAATTATGAGGGAACCAATAATTGTACATCAATGAGATCACACCACGCATCTCCTTCACAAAAAAATGAGCATTTTTACCTCCCAGGTTTTCCATTCTTGGTGGGCAATGTACTTAAACAGATTCTCTTCACAGGTTTCTCTTCAAAAATAAAATACTTATGTGTTTGGAAAACACTACAGAAACATCTTGGAGAGCTAATATCTCTGTTGTATTGTTTAAATCTGAAGGAAAGACTTTATTATTGCATATGCTCATATGGTCTGTGAATTCATAAAATTCTCTCAGAATATTCCTAAAGAAAAATAACCACTTTCTAGAAGCTAAGAAAGGGCTATTAGAGCCTCATTTACAGTATTCAGTCTTAAAAGTCTGGCTATTTAATTTTAAGATAAAGAAACACAGTCATTTCTGTTTTTGAAATAAAACTGCATTTTTTTCCCCCCTAAGTGGCACAGAGTATTCAACAAATAGAGATAATATATTTATTTAAGGCACTGCTCATGAGTCCATTTAATATCTGTTAGAAGAACAGGTCATATCTGGTAAATTCTATGGAAGGTCTATGGGCCAGCTTCTCACATGTTGTCTATTGGCTTTAATGTAGACAGTTTATTTACACCAACATTCTTACATAATAACCAGAAAATATTGTTTAAATAATCTTTAGTATTTCATCCAATAAATCTTACAGAAAATTAGTTAACCTTAATTTCACACGTGTATATAAATGTGTGTGTGAATATGAATGAATGTAAACTTTTCTCAGTAACCTATTCCACTGCCTCACCACCCTCTGAATTTCCTCTTAATTATCTAATCTAAATCTCCCCTCTTTTAGTTTTAAATCATTCTCCTATATAGAATAGTATCCTATCACTATTAGATAGTGTAAAAAGTCAGTCTTCCACCTGTTTACAACTTCCCTTAACGGTCTGTAAGGCTGAAATGAGGTCCTCCTGAAACCCTGTGTTCTTCGGACTGAAAAAACCCCTCTCTCTCAGCTTCTCTTTGTGTGAGGAGTGGTCCAGACCTTTGACCTTCTTTGCGCCCCTTCTCTGGACCCACTCCAACAGATTCATATCATTCTTACACTGGGCGCCATAGACACGGATGACATAGACGTAGACAGGTGGAGACAGGAGAGTGCAGAGTGGAAGGTAACAAATAAGTCCCTTACACAGGCAGCCACATCTCTTTTGATCAAGCCTGGGTTACAGTTTGCCTTTTGGGCTGCAAGGTAATTCTTCTGGCTCATGTCAAGTGTTTTGTTCAGCAGAACCCCCGAGCCTTTCTCCATAGGGCTGCTCTCAATGAGTTCTTCTCCCTGACTGTACACATATCTGGGATTGCCCCAACCCAGGTGTGACACCTTGTACTTGACACTGTTGAACCTCATAAGATTAATGTAGGCTCACTTAAGTCCAGGTCCCTTTGGATGGCAACCTTTCTGTCATACCAACTGAACCACTCAGCTGAGCGTTTTAAGTAAACTCGTTGAGGGTACACTTGATCCCATGTCTATTTTGTTGTTGATAAAGATATTAAAAAGAGCAATGGACCAAAGAAAGATCTATGGGGGATAGCGCTCATCACTAGCCATAATTTGGACACAAAGCCATTGGCCACAACCCTTTGGTGGTTAATTCTTTATTCATTGAACATTCCACCCCTCAAATCCATACCTCTCCATCTTAGAGATGAGAATATGGTGTGGAACCATGTCAAAGGACTTGCAGAAGTCCAGGTAGATTACTTTAGTTGCTCTTCCTTTATTCACTGATGCTGCTTCTCCATTATAAAAGGCCAGTTTTGTCAGACATAACTGGCTCTGTTCAATTTCCTTATTGCAACCTGGATGAGGGAATTGAGTACATTCTTAGTAAGTTTGCACATGACAACAAGATTGGAAGAAGTTTCAATCTGCCTGAAGGTAGGAAGGCTCCACAGAGGATGGGTTGGACTGATAGGCTGGAACGAACCGTATAAGCCATAAAAATACCAAGTGCCAAGTCCTGCATTTTGATCAAAAAATTCCATGCAATGCTACAGGCTTGGGGCAGTGTGGTTGAAAAGATGTACAGAGAACAAGGATCTGGAGCTGTTAGTGAAAATCTATCTGAATACAAGCAAGCAGTATGCACAAGTGGCCAACATTGTCAGTGGCATCGTCAAATACCAGAGATAGTGTAGCCAGCAGCACTAGGGAGGTGATTGTCACTCTCTACTCATTCCTGACGAGTTTGTACCTCAAGTGGTGTTTTAGTTTTGGGCCCTTCATTGTAAAAGAGACATCAAGGCTCTGGAGCATGTCCAAAGACGGGCAATGAAGCTTGTGAAAGGTCTGAAGTACAAATCTTACAAAGGGTGGTTGAGGGAACAGGGATTTTTCAGTCAGGATTGGAGGAAGCTCAGGAGAGACCTTACAGCTCTATACAGCTGCCTGAGGTTAGGTGGATGTTGGACGGTTTTTCAAGCTAACTAATGATGGAATGAGAGGTAATGGTTTTCAGTTGTGCCAGAGGAGGTTCAGGTTGAATATTTGGAAAACTTCTTCTCAGAAAGAGTGGTCAAGCATTGGAAAAGACTGCCCAGGGAAGTGGTGGAGTCACTGTTCCTACAGGTTTTCAAGAAAAGGGTAGAACTGTATTGAGTGTCATGGCTTGCTGGTACGATAGCGATGAGTTTTTTGCTGGATTTGGTGACCTTCATAGTCTTTCTAACCTTAATGATTCTATGATTGCATGATTCTATGAATTGCTCTTGATGAAGCCATGCTGGCTGTTTCAGATCACCTCTTCATTTTGCATATGCTTAAATGCAGTTTTCAAGAGGGTCTTCTCCATGATTTCCAAGTACAGAATAGGGGCTCACTGTTCTACTGTTCCCTGGTTTGTAGATATCCAAGTAATCACAGCAAATATATGTGGTGAAATTACACATAAAATCATAGTCTGTGTTGGAAGATTATCTTTAAAGATCATCTAGTCCAACTTTCCTGTAATGAACAGGGACAGTTACATCTTAATGAGTTTGCACGAAGCCTGATTCAGCCTCATCTTGAATGTCTCCAGGTTGGAGCATCCAACTCTGGGCAACTTGTTCCAGTTCACTATCCTTACTGTAAAAATCTTTTTTATTATGTCAGTCTAAAACTCCCATTTCAGTTTGAAATCATTTCCCCTTGTCTTATAAGAACAGATACTACTAAAGAGTTTGTTCCCTTCTTTCTTGCAGCTCCGCTTTAGATACTGAAAGGTGGATATCAGGTCTCCCTGGATCCTTCTCCAAGCTGAACAGCCCCAGCTTTGTCAGACTGTTCTCGTAGGGAAGGTGTTCCATACTTTAGATAACTTTTGTGGCCCTCTTCTGAACAGGCCCCAGTAGGTCAGTGTCTCTCCTGTACTGAGAACTCTACATCTGGATGCAATACTCCAGGTGAGGTCTCACCAGCATAGAGGGGCGGGATCACTTCCCTCAGTCTGCTTCTTTAGATGCAGCTCAGGATATGCTTGGCTTTTTGGGCTCCAAGGAAATATTGCTGAAGGAATTTGGGGGACCACATTGAAGGCATGACTGAAATCCAAACAGATGACACTAGTGGCTCTCCTCTTGCCCATTGCTGTAGTTACACCATCATGGAAGGTCGTTAGGTTGGTCAGGCAAGACTGTGCCTTACCACATCCACATGCTTTAGCTTCCAGGAAGATGTGTTCCATGATACTCCCTGACACACAGTTGAAGCTGAAAGGTTAGCAGTTCCCTGGGTCAACATTTCCACCCTTCTTAAAAATGTGCGTAACATTTTCTGCTCACCTTGGACATTAATTGACTGCCATGATTTTTTAAAACCATGCAAGACCAGTTATCAGCAAGGAATGTAAGTTTCATTTCAGATCTACTTTATCTACTGTCCCAAAATGCAAAGGGAAAAGGAAAAAAAAGCCCACCTCTGAGAAAAATGAATTCAGATCCAAGTGAAAGCTGTAATCAAATAAGGATTAAGAATTAGATTTTGGGGTGGTATTATTTAGAAAAGAATGTGAAAAGATGATTGGAAATATGCTTATCCTGTGATTTGATATAGAGAACATTTCATTTAAAATTGATTGTAAGTGCAAATTAATGGATTTAAGTCATTGATTTGAGATCTTAAGTGACTAATTATAGGTTTGAAAACAGAACCCTTTAAAAATAGGAAGAAAAATTAGCACCTAATGGTGAAAGAAATAAGCCATCTTCTCAGTGTTCAAGTGTTTTTGTTTCATTTTGTATTTCTTAAGAGGGAAGGGATGTTTTTAATTCAGAGATTTGTTATATGTATATACATATTATATACATATACACACAGACATATATATGTATATTTAAATTGCTCATTAATTATTTTCTTATTTAATGAAGAATATTTCCTTCTTAACAATTCATTCCATACTGCCCTGGGGAGCATACACTTGCAAAAATAGAGTAGTTTCTATAGTTTACAAGAAAAACAGAAATGATCTTTTTGATTTCCTTTTGAATTTTTTTTTTAATTATTTTTTTCAAAACCATTAACTTTATCAGCATTTCTACATTACAGAAGGAAATTTTCCAGCAAAATACCTGAAGGCACATCTAAAGATTTCTATGTATATGGATGAAAATGTTGCTTGGTCACTGGAGTTGACATTTTGTGATTATTGTAGCACAGATAAGACAGCAATTATTTTTTTTGAATAGTTGAAATGTGAACACTACCCTTCTCTTAAACTTGTATAATATCTAACCCATTTTGGGTGCTATAGGAATAGATTCAAATAGATTCATTAATAATGTGTGAATACAGACAGATCAGAGCTTTAGCCAGAGGCATAGGAAGATGCAATGACAGATAACTCTCTTCTCTCTACCTTTTACCATTTCCTGCTATAGATTCAGTAGACAAGTGAAAAAATCAGGAAAAAACAGCCAAGAAATGGTATGACCTTACAAAAGAAGAGATGTGCAAACTTCTTACTGATCTCTGCATATGGGTTGCAATTCTGATCTTAGTATTATGACATCTCTCTGAAAGGAGTTTATGTCTTTCTCATACACTATAAAAGTATGCTTTCACTTCCTACCCTAACTTCAAGTTATTGTTATTAGCTGCTATTAGTAGTAGTAATAGAAACTATGGACTGAAATATTTTTTTAATATCTAATATACTCACAAAATCCTGAAATTGTTCATTACACTTTGGCCTTCTTACTTTCCTCAGTAAGAAGTCCAAATTACAAACTTTGAGAGTTTGTTAACTGATGATTTAGTAACAAACAAGATTTCCTCTTGAAACGCTCTTATTTTGACAGCTGTTATCTAATGGATTGAGAAGTTTGTATTATTAACTGCAGTGAGCTAAGTGTGCATGAACATTATTCCTAAATGATGGAAACAGAAAGAACTGCTTTACCTCCTACTTCTACTGAAATATGGCTGAATATCATCTGAAAAAGGAATATTTCTTTCTATCATGCACTGTTCAGTAGGAAACAAATATAACTATAGCAGAGACAAAGCTGTAATGGAGTTTTTGTCTGCATACATGTTAGGAGCACTAAAAATTTGATAAATTATCAACATCCAGTATTTAGTATCTTTTCAGAAGAAGAGAATTGTTGAGTCTATGGCAGTAAACAGCATCCTGAATAACTCATCATTGTATTTAGTAATCTTTTGGGTCTCCCCAGTCTTAACAAAATGTCAATTGTAGGAACACGTATCACATATATCACATTGAGTCAAGAACTTCATCTGTTCATTTTTATCTGTATTTTGTAAAATGCATATTACATTTCCAGTTCTCTGTTGATAATATTTTTGCAATGTTTGTACAAATCCTCTTTTCAGTGTCAAATTAATAGTTTAGAAAAAGCAACCTATTTTTTCTGTATCAAACAATTTCTGGAACCAAAAAATGCTATAACATATGTGTCTGCGCAGTTATCTGTAAAAAATCATTGCTTTTTTTTTTGTACGTATATATTTCCTAGATTGTTTCTTGTTTAACAACAGACTACACAGGCTGATTTTGTGAGAAATGAAAAAGCAACCAAATCTCTTCACTGAGTGAGAAAGCTAAATATAATTAATATAGCACTAGTGCTGGTAAAAATAAATAAAATCGTTGTCATAAAATTTCTCTGGTAAGAATAAGTTGTGGTCACACAAGCTCTTGACTTGGCAAACCTGTGCTGAAAGACTGAGTGGTACAGTGGAATTAAGGATATGCCTAGTTATTACCACATCAATTTTGAATTCTAGAAAATTTTGGGATCTGTCTACAAAAAAAAAGACCCATTCTAGGAACACATCTTTCTGAGAACCATCTTGCTTCGAAGTCACAGAAATATTTTCATTTGAGGTAAAAGTTCAGGTCCTCATGTGCAGTAAGTGAATCAGATATTAGAGTTTAAAAAAATAAAAAGTTACTTAGACTGCTGTACAAACTTTATTATACACAAGGTACTTGTAATAATATTCTGATGATGAGAAGCTGAACTGAGTGCACTTAGGGTGGAGGCTTAGACAGGGGTACAAATTTTATAGCTAAGTAATCTTTGCAGAACTGGGATTGAACTCAGTCCTCTCACCAAAGATCTCAACAAAGCAATATTCTCAAATCACAAAGGAAATGCATTAGTTGGTAATTGAATATACACAACGTATTAAAGAACAAGACTTACTAAAGGTGAACTATAATACAGTGCAAAAAATGATATTTTGCATTACTTTGTGATGACATATTAAATAGAAGCACATATTGGACAAAAGTACAATACATGCTAAGGAAATATGAAGTTTTAATTTCTTGCTGCAACAGATAGATTTATTTCCAACTGAAACTACATAGAAACTAAGGTTTAGAAATACTGTGGCAAATAGACCAAAATTTGTTCAAGTCAGCAAGTGTACCTTCTCAAGTTTCAGAGAAATTGATTCACTTCAGCTATCATCATACTCCATTTTTTTAATCTTTAAATATTCTTACTCAACACACCTTCAAATAAGAGAACTATAAGTTCAACATGAAGTACAGTAGTCCAACTGCGCTGGATGCTAACTGAATTTCCATAGTACAACTGTTGTGCTGTAAATCAAAGCAAATATCATCATAATTGTCATGGTTTATTATTTGTATTCCACATTTAACATCATGCAGTACACTGGGAGTTAAAGAATTCATGCTGCATCTCCAGCTCCAGAAAAAAAGAATGAACCAGAAGGCTTTGCTTTTTCATTTTCATTTTGTGGGGAGAGGTAAGAAAAAAATGACTGGGAGTCATGAGTCTCTCTCTTAACTCCCTAGCAGATCAGATTAAGAGCCTCAGTTTTTAGAAAATGCTCTAATTTATTTGATTTATTAACTTCAATTACAATTAACATGTATTTTTGCTATTTTAATTAGTAAACTTAATTTGTTTTCCTCCTCAGAATGTTGCCGCTATTTTTTGTTTTTCTTTTTTCCATTTTATTCCCTTTCTCCCTTTTCCCCCTTTTTGGGCAGATGGGCTTGTGGGCCTGCTGTCTCCCCATCACAAACACAGATCTAGAAATAAAACCATGACAATTACCAATTACAAAAAGATACTTATTTTTATATAGTTTTCATTTACTCAATCTACTTTTTAAAATTGCAATTCTTTGTGTGTTCTATTTCATACTGTAATAGAATATAGAATAAAATATTCATACTGAAACAAATGAAGACAAACATTCACAGATAGGATTTACATGCAGCTGATCGTCACTTGATTTGATAAGTAGCAATGAGGACTTGCCAGTGGTTGAAATACAAAAGATGGAAGAGAAGATAGTACAGATTTTCTGTCAGGACAGATCTGAAATCCATCACATTCCTGCCAGCATCCTGTAAATCTACATACTGTATTTATAACAGATTTTTCATGTTTCTAACTGGAGCAAGTCAAGAAACTGCCTCCATTTCTCAATCCTAACCAACTTTAGGATGAAATTGTCCAATTTCAGGCATGGTTTTAGTTAACACATCTCACTTTATGCTATTACAGACAAATAGTATACAAATAATATGAATGTCGTCTGTATTTTCAAGGTGACCTCTAATCTCACAGAGCAAAAAACATCTACCATATTCATTCTTTCTTAAGAGACTGTGTGGCAAAGCCTTGAAAGCATCTGGGTTTGTGAAGGGTTTTCAGGAATGTTAATTCTGCTCTTTGAATCTTATAAACTACACTGCTGACTTAGTTGCTTGAGTTTCAGACACAAGTTGTATTTCAAATCTAAATTAAGAAATGTTTGTGACCACAGTGAAACTTAGAGGAATTAAAGCCCGAATTTTTACCAATCAAAGTCATAGCACTGTGACAGCAATATTTGCGATGTACTTCATCCTACAATTCCTAGATCTTTTATTATCTCTTTTATTATTTTATCTGCTGCACAGATATTATGTTGAGAAACCTTTTGGTGTATTTTCTTCTATGGTTGCTTATATTCAACCACAAAATTCCTTCATCCTCTATAACTCTGTCTGAATAATAAAATAGCTATTACAGCTATTAGTCAACTTTGAAAGTGTTTTCTTTACCTTCTTGAGTATGTTTTTCTTCATTTCTTTCTCATATTGAAGAATGAGTCCAAACGTTTCAAGACTTCTGAATGTTCACAGAAAATTCTTATGATTGTATATAAAGTATCTGAAAAAGTTATTCTGTGGAGGACAACTCATTATTGGAGGATTTATGATTTTAGAGTGGAGACAATTTCTTTTTCCATGAAAGTTCAATTCAGGAGGCTAAACGTAGCCTTGAAGTTTAGTACTTTAAGTGCTATTTCAAATTCACAACTTATTTCAAGCCTGCTTTTTAATGTAATTAATACCATTTTTTGTCTGCCTGTCAAACGGTCTTCCTGTAAATCTAACAATACAGCTTTCTCAAGAACTTGTAGCTGCTGTCTACTGTCTACCAATATTTTTTATAATAGATAAATAGGCTTTCCAAGAAATATTTATGTTTATGAAATATTATGTTCATATATTGATTTATATGAACACTGTCATATCATCATCCCCACCAGAAAATACTCTATGTGCTGTTTTACATTTACAACAAGATCTTGACTTTCTATATTAGTTCTCATTTTCACGGAAATTTTATTAATCCTTTTTGGAGTATAGGTCTACTGCCAGTTATCTTCTCATTCTAGACTACTAATAAATTTTGTTCTTCTGTTTTATGTGTTTTATTGCACATTCCCATTCATGGCACATTATTTCACAAAGCTTCACTTTTTTAATTGCTGGGAGTTTCTTATTCTCATTTAACAATATCTTACTAATTCATAGATGATTTCAAATTAAGATGTCCAAATTCAAACAGTTTAAAGAATATTGCTCTTGATAGAGAAACCCGCAATTGGAAAAGATCATTCCAAATAAATAAATAAAAAATACAACACTTGAAGCTTGTTTTATTTTCTTTACTAAGAATTTCTGCAGTTGTCTATATTAACAGCAGTTCTCAACAAGAAAATCTAGGTTATGCCAAGAACTGCAGCAGGGTATTACTGAATTGTCTTGGCACAATCTCCCTCTGGAAGTGACCACTTTGTATCTGCATTTTTAAGGTTCTCATAAATCTCACATATACTGGATTTTCAAGAACAATTTAATGAACTAGAAGCTTTCCATAAATTCCTTCTGGAACTGGATTACGAAGATGAGATCAGTTATATGAACGTCACATATTGGTCAATATTAAGTGCAATCACACAGATATAATTTTAAAAACTTATGCTCAATAGTTTTTTTTACTATATCAGGAATGTGCCATTACTCTCACGGAACAGCAATAATAAGTACATTAGCAATGAGCTTTATTGCCAATTGATAAGGATGTTAATTGTTATGATACCCATAAAATAGTTTTCTTCAAGCAAGAAACACATTCTTCTTCAAGATAACCAAAACAGAACTTTAAAATCAAGAAATATGTATTGGAGCATTAAGCTACCTATATTGAATATACACACATGCCTTTGGATGTGATAAAAGAAACAGCTTTATTTATTATGTCAGAAACTGCACTCTCATATCCTTGACTATAAGTTCTCTTGCATTTAGGTACTGGGTTTTCTAATGATATCACAAATATAATGTCATTTCCTTTTTTGAAGGAAGGGAAAAAGAATACAGACCCTTCGGAGATAAAAATGGGCAATCATAGTACCTGCAGAAGAGAAGGGCTAATATAGATATGCTTCAAATATGATCTTCAGACATTTATACCTACATAAAAAGATATGTACTTGGGCCTGCAGACACTGTGAAATTTTAAGATACAGCCATACATGTCAGAAGTACAGTAAATTAAAAAAAAGAGTAGCAAAATAAGGTACTCCCAATCAGCTATAAATATGAGCTTTTTGCATTGGTTCCACAACATCCTGGTTTTATTGTCAGTCTTTCTTCATTCACTTCAACTCAGGAATGATAAATTCAAGATATTTCATTTTAATTTTTGTTATCGCTTAAACTTGTGTTCCTCAATATAAACTGAATGTGCTTAAGAATATAACATGATATGAAAATGACTTTTAATAGTGGGATGTAGTTTATAACGGCCTTGTTTATAATCAGCATCAGAAGTGGAAATCCTCCTATATACGTGAGCCAGTTTTCACATAAACGTGTTCCCTTCAATCACCTTTTAGCACAGTGCCTCAGCCCTTTCTAGAATTCCATCAAAATGCAACATTTCTTCAAGCAGGGGTTAATACCTGTTCTACTAACCACCGATTCCCTACGTGCTCACATGCACACACAAAAGGTGCAGTACATTTCAGACTTCTACAGCTCTGTCTAGTTTAACTGAAGTTAGTCAGTGGACAAAAAATTGCGGGAATGGAATCACAGAATCACCATGTTGACCCAACATGGCATAAAGGCTAGTACTACTTCATAAAAATTTAAAGATGGCATGCATCCTGCCAGTGAATTAGGACTACTGGAGTAGGTGTAATAAAACACCAGGTAAAATATCAGCCTTATGAATTAGACTTTCTGAAATAATTTGGATTATATTTCCCCTTAGTAGTGCTATGCCAAAAAAAAAAAAAAAAAGTGCACTGATTCCTGGGATACATTTCTGGTTACATATGAAAATAAAGGTTAGGTCCATAAATATTTAGAGAAAATCTCTAAATACAAGAAAGAGTGCCCCTCTAATTCTGCTCTGGTGAGTGCTCACTTTCAATACTATGTCCAGATGTGGAGTTGTCAGTACAGGAGAGACCTGGACAAGTAAGATTGCATCAAAAGGAGGGTCACAAAAATGATTCAAAGGGATGAAACACATCCCTTATGAGAAGAGACTGAGAGAGCTGAGGCTGTTCAGCCTGGAGAAGAGAAGGCTCCAGGGAGACTTGATATCCACTTTTCAGTATCTAAAGGCAAAGTATTAAGAAGTGGACAGAATCGTTAGTAGGATCTGTTGTGACAGAACAAGGAGACATGGAGCTTTCGATTGGTTATAAGAAAAAAAGTTTTTTTACAGTAACGGAACTAAAGCATTGGAACAATTTGCATACGAAGGATGCCATATCTTTGGAGTCATTCAAGGTCAGGCTGGATGGAGCTCTGATCAACCCTGATCTAGCTGCATATGTCCCTGATCACTGCAGGGGAGTTAGACTAGATGACCTTTAATTGTGCCTCTCTACTCAAATGATTCTGCGGTGATTCTATGATTCTACTGATGCACAGAATTAATAGAAATGAAGGAATGCTGTTTTGAAAAACTGCTGAGTTTTTAAATACCTGTTTGCTTGTTTATAATCTTCCGTATCCAGACAAGACAATCCTAGTATTTCTCACAGATTCATGTTCTTAAAAGTATGGAGGAAATTTTTATTTGTTAAGGATCAACCAGAATTAAAGAAAAAGATCTAAGTTTCATCTTATAGAAGGGACATTTCTACTGTTGCTATAGGATGAAAGTGTGATCTCTGCAGCTTTTCAAGGTAAAAGTAACCCCTCATTGCCTAATTATGCTACTGAAGATCTTCCAACATATGGCAAGAGGTGAAATATTTTTCTCTTTGTCTTAATCTGTGAAAACTCTTCACTTGGACACATAGCTCAGGTCACTTAATGCTCATCATCCCCATGTCCACTAAACCATGTGCCTCAGTGCCACATCTCCACACTGCTTAGACATCTCCAAGACTAGTGACTTCACCACTTCCCTGGGCAGCTAGTTTCAATACCTCACCAATCTTTCTGAGAAGAAATTTTTCCAAATATCTGACCTGAACCTCTCTTGGTTCAACCACCACTTCTCATTCTACTGCGACTTACCTGGGAGAAGAGGCTGATCTCCACCTTGGCACAATTTCCTTTCAGGAGTTTATAGAGAGCAATGAGATCTCTCCTGATCCTCCTCTTCTCCAGACTATACAATCCCAATTCCTTCAGACATTTCTCACTGTGCTCCAGACTCTTCACAAGCTTCACTGCCCACCTTTGGACATGCTCAAGTCCTTCAGCATTTTTCTTGTAGTAAGGTGCCCAAAACTGAGCACAGTACTTGAGGGTGGCCTGACCAGTGCTGTGTACAGAGAGACAATCACCTCCCTTGTCCTGCTGACAATACTATTTTTTATACAAGCCAGGATGTTACTGGCCCTCTTGGCCACCTAGGCTCAATGCAGGCATGTATTCATTCAGCTGTTGACTTGCACCCTTAGACTGTTTTCTGTCAAAAATCTTTCCAGCCACTCTGCTCCAAGCCTGTGACAATTGGTTGTTGTGACTAAAGTGGCAGACATGACACATGATCCTGTTGAACATCATATATATCTGGCCTCAGCCCATCGATTCAGCCTATCCATATTCCTCTGTAGAGCGTTTCTACTCTCAGGCATATGAACGCTTCCACAAACTTGGTGTCATCTGCAGACTTTTTGAGGGTCCATGCAGAACTCTCATCCAAGTCGTCAATAAAGACATTAAACAAAACTGTTCTCAGTACTGACATCTGGAATACCTACTCATGACTTGTTTAATTCCATTTACCGCCAATCTCAGGGTCTGGCCACCCAGCCAGTTTTTAACCCAGTGGAGAATACACTTGTCTAAGCCATGAGCTGCCAGCTTCTCCAGGAGAACACTGTGGGAGACAGTATGAAATGCTTTACAAAAGTCTAGATAGACTAGTCTTCCTCACTTACTTGGTGAATGAACTAATAAAACATTTTATGAGAAAAGGCTGTGAGAACTGGGAGTGTACAACCTAGAGAAGTCTGAGAGATGCTTTTATTACTACTTATAAATATTTTAAGGATGGGCAACAAGTGAATAAGGCCAGGCTCTTTTCACACAAAGGACAAAGGACAGTGGCCATGAACTAGAACACAGGAAGTTTCATCTGAACATGAGAAAAAAATTATTTCCTTCAAGGGTAAAGGAGTAAGAGGGTAACAAAGGCCCAGAAGTGGTTGGGACTCCTTCTTTGGAGATATTCAAAATCTGCATGGATGTTTTCCTTTACAACCTACTATAGGGAACCTGGTCTAGCAGGGGAGTTGGAAAAGATGATCACCAGAGATCCCTTCTAACCCCTGTGATTGAGTTAATTAATCACTTTATCATCTGGTCATGTTATTTTCCCATTTTTCACTTTAAAACATTAATTTTATTAAATAAATTTGCACATCTCATATTTCTTCTGCTCTCTTTCACTGTCTTATGTTCTGAGAAAATATTTGAATAAAAAGTAGTAAAGTGCTGTTGTCAAATGATTATTTATTTAATGTGAAAAAAGGTTTCTGATACAGATTAACAAAAATTCAGCCCAGTGGATCTAAATCAGTGTGGAGATGCCCTACTCAATAACCAAAGCTCAGCAATACAGCTTGTTTTGTTGTTGTTGTTGTTGTTTTTCTGCTACACACTACCTCTGTTTCATCACAATGAGTGCCAGGGAAAGAAATTCAGAATTTGTTCCCAAATAATCATGTCAGTTAAAGAAAGAGATCAGTGTTACAAGATAGTGCTGAAAAATTATGTCTTGTACTCAAATCTAGTGAGGAATGCACATGTCGACATACCTATTCAGTATATTATCTCAGTGTAATCTTTTGTGGATGGAAACTACAGTTCACTTATGAAAGAGAAGCAGGAGTATATTCATTGATATAATACAGTGATTTAACAATGCTAAATTGTAAATAAGATGATAATTTAACTGGATTTGAGATGGCAAGGTACACTTGATCATTTGCATAGAGTAAATACACCCGCCCAGGACACCCTTCCAGTGAGTCACAAGGTTCAGAGTGAACTCCATTGCTGTCTAAACGCCTCATCAGAAGAGTTTAGTTGTGGCTGAATCCAGTTGTAGTTGCAGCTTGTTCAGTGGTTTATGTCTAAACATAGAGGACATCCTTTTATTGAGTCATAAAGTTCAGAGCAGAGCTCCTTGCTTTCTAATGTCCTTAAAACACAAGAGTTAAGGAGACAAGGTGCAACCGAATCCACTCCTAGTCCCATATTTGTCAACGGTTTTTGTCTAAGGGACTACATACATATAGTACACCTACATATACACAATAAAAATATTTATATTTTCAAAGCTAAAAAAGCTTAACAAACTATTTGCCACTTGCTGAGAATTTGGGTCAGCAAGGAGTCACTCGACATCAAAGTGTAAGGGACCTCTGTAGCAGGTGTAACTTTGAAAGGTAGTCCCTGCTAGAGAGGAGATTCTGTCATGCAGCTGGCTGACTGGCTGTTGTGCAGGAGAGCTCAAGGGACTCTTGGATTGCACACTATTTGTAGGGTAAGACAATTGACTTATAGTATTTGGTGCAAGCTCAACTGGCTCTTGGCTACTGAACCAAGTGTTTGCTACCTGTCAGCCTGCCAGTTTGAGGCAAATTTGTGGTTTCAGTGAGATGGTGTTATAACTACTGTGCTCAGTGTCTAACTTAGTCAGGCTTTGTGCAAAATGGCTAGGCCAAAGGAGCAATTTGGTGGGGACAAGGGGAGCACCTTGTCAAACTCTACATCGGAAATATAGTCAATTCACCTTAACTTTCACAAAGCGATAATACTAATATTTTCTTGCCTTCGTGACACGAATAGTAAGTATATTGATGATTATTATCATGCTTAATGGCTTAAAGATTTGTAGCAAGTGAAATACTGCTATCCACAGCAAGCAAACAGCTTAGTCATAAAGAATTGCTATTAATTTTGTACTAATTTACATGTTTGAATGGTTGGAGTTGGATTATTTATTTTAGGCATGTACCAAAATTTTACACACAAATGATGATATTATTATAACAATATTGGAAGAAACAAACACATTTATATTAGAGTTACCAGAGGCACAGCCAGGTGAAACATGGAATTAAATCTCCCACTGTTGCTAGAAACCACCCCAGAAGAGTTTTCTACCAGCATTGCTTTCCATACTTTCCTCTTTCCAGGACATGTTGTATCTCTACTGTATCATGAGAAATAGTCACTAGAGGCTTGTGTTCATTGTTTTGGATGTATTCTAAGCAGCTGGCATAACTTATTGTGTAGTAGATTCTTTACTAATGTTGATTCAATCCGTTGTCAGTAGGTAATAAATCTAGACTCAATATGTAATTAGATTGTAACAACTGATATGATGTAACTGGTTACAACTGATAAGTTGCAACTGTAAAATCACTTCTTATGGTTTTAGTAAAGTTACAAACACAAATTTTTACTTGTATCTACAGCAATGTTATCTACAACTGTAAGACCACAAAGAGAACTCATACAAACTTACCCTTTTCCGATATTCACAAGTACAATTTCGGGTCTTTCATCTGTCAAAATGACAGATATGTTTTTCAGTGTCAAGGCAAATGTCTTGGCGTGTGATAGTGTAATTCTCACAAATAAATCCTTGTAGTTCCCACAAAATGCATGCATTAACATCAACAGTTTGTCTTTTTTTTTTTTTTTTCCTCTTTTTGTTGGGTCCACACTCTTCAGTCAATAGTATAGTCTCGTTGTGATTTAATCCTAGTGCACTGATTGGATATTTGGTATATACTAAAACATTACATACCATTAAAACAAAAGCTGTGACCTTATTTTGGTGAGGTTATAAGCAAAATTGACTATGTGCCACTAGGATTGAAAATCCCTTTAAAATTTGTTGCATTACAGCCTTTTCTCACTATGTTCATGAAAAAAAAATTGTTCTTTTGTTATTATTGCTTAGTTGTGTTTCTATCTAGCTCCTTTGATTTCTTTGTCCTGAAAAAACAAAATTTCCTCATCGCAGCCCATTGGACCTGCTCTCTTCAGTGGGTCTAAATCTATTTGGAAACAAGAGAAGTTATCTCAGATTTTCCCATTCAATTTCTATCCTCTGAGCTATCCATAATCCTGATATATCCTAATAATCCTGATATGTATGCAACACCCCTTTCCTAATAATTAAAGAAAAAATTTTCTTCAGAAATGTTTTTCTCAAGTTTTTTTTTTTTTTTCTTCTATAGCCCAACTCCCTCACTTCAATATTTCACATGCACCTTCTGCAAGATTTTCCATGCAACATTTAATCTTTGTTTACCTGGCATCCTCTCAAGAACACTGTCTTCCTGAACAAGGCCTTGTGTGTAACAGCCAGTCCAAAGGAGGATATTAGAAAGTGGGAACACACTGTAACATCATCAAATTGAATGCCAGTATTTATGCAATTTTTTTTCTTTTTTTTCCTTTTGCACATGTATGTGTGTTTGTGTATGTGTGTGTTTCTGTTGAAGTAACAAGATTTTCAAGCAGTTATCAGCTCACTTTTTTGGTTAATTTGGTATAGGAGAAGTGTTTCCTTTTCCTGGATATACATAGGAAGATCAGAAAATGAACCATGTTTAAGTGTCAAAACTCAGAAAACTACTCTGAATTTGTTCTGCTTTGGTTGCTATAAATCTCAGAAGTTTCTAATAGACTCAGATTTATTGTGATGACTGCTTTCTCAAGTATTTGACCCATGGCTAAATATTTACTTAACAACTTGTACAAGAAGAAGAGAAACAAATAAGACAAAAAAAATCCCTAGATCCTCTTAAAATATTCACAATAGTATTTGCCAGGTTTGTTGCCTTTATAACTTGAATCCAATTAAAAAGAAAAGCTCAGTCCAAACAGCATAATATAAGACAAAATCTGGATCATTTGAGAAAACTTTTCAAAATGGAATTGAAACCATCAGTTAAAAATTCCCGAACTTTCACAGGTGGAGATGAAAATCCTATAAATGACTTTTCTAATGTGCCCATTGTGGCTGGGACATCTGAAACTAAGTCAATTACATAACGGCTAGGTTGCAATCCTGACTGAAAACATCTATGAAGATTAATATCTCTTTGTCTTTTGGAAGGGCCCTTTCTTTACACAAGTAAAAGTTATAACTTTTGCTTACTTCTTACCAGTTCTTTCAGGTCACCTATGTGATCACATTTATAATAATAAATAATTTCCTCACATTGTTATTCAAATTTCTATTTTAACATTGAATTTTAATTTTTATTGCCCGAATACAAAATCGCTTTACATGGTTTAGTCTAAGTAGTAAAAGTGTCCTGTTTAAGTTTTATAAATTATTTGAATTTCCTAGTGGTCAGATATATTCAACATCTAAGACAATTAATTTTCCTTCTCATTATCATACATGTTGCATAATTACATATTTGGGGTGGGTGATAGAAAAAGGTTGTTTTTCCACTTTGTAAGTAATACAAAGTACTTTAGCCAAAGCTTTGTATTTTTCTTGTCTCTTGTAGATAATATTCTGTTACAGAACACTAAGACTGCCATTTTCTGGAGAGTTTGACAGTAGCCAGTATGATTCTTACTGCCAAAATAGCTTGCTGACATACATACATGGCCTTGCTTCCAAGCAATAGAAAATATGGTAAGCAAGATGGACCACTGTTCATTTTGATATGGAAGATTTCTTATGCAACAAAAAAGGCAAGAGAATCAGATGCTGCCATCTCAGCAGCAAAAGTAGGCTTTGAATGCTTTTCAGTAATGTCTAGGAAACACATACAACGTGTACACGTGAGGAAGATCTTTAGCCACAACAAGAAACAAAAGATTCCAAAGGTTCACCAGCTGTTGTTTGACAGCATTTTGGCATTCTATGTAAAGGAAATGTTCAAGAACTGCAAGATCCAGAGCTAAAGGATCTCTTTCTCTTGCTGGTAGGTTTCTTGTCTGTGTCTTAAAATGTTGGCACTGTGAGAAACACAAATGTACTTGATTTACCATCCCTGTTTCCTGTAAGCATCACAGCCTGTGGCTCTTGACTTCAATAAAGATCTCTTCTCTTTTTTGTACCAATGATGTACGTCACCAGATCTAGCAGAAAAACAGCACAAGTGATGTGTAATGGCTCAATTTTCTGAGCTTTCTTAGATTTCTCAGAATCAAAGGGCAAACTTGACAATGTGACCCTCCTAATGGCCCCAGTATCAAAATGAACAGGAGGAGCTCCTCTTCTTTGTGTTTCTCTTAAAACAAAATAAGGATTTTTCTACAGTTTTGTACACAAAATATGCCCTATTTATATTATGTTGTTGTCACTTAATCATGGAATAACAGAATCACAGAATTAGTTGGATCGGAAGGGATCTTAATGATCATGCAGTTCCAACTCTCTGCCACGGGCAAGGCTGTCACCTACTAGGTCAGATTGTCCAAAGCCCCATCAAATCTAGCACTGAAAGCCTTTTTAGAAGGGCATGTAGCAATGAGGGAGTTCTAAACTGAAAGTGGGTAGAGTCAGATTAGATATTAGAAAGAAATTCTTTACTGTGGGGGTGGTGAGATATTGGAACAGGTTGCCCAGTGAGGTTATGGATGCCCCCTCTGTGGAAGCATTCAAGATCAGGCTGGGTGGGGCTTTGACTTACTTGGTTTAGTGGTAGGTGTCCTACCTATAGCAGGTGGTTAGGAACTAGGTGATCTTAAAGGTCCTTTCCAATCTAACCCATCCCATGATTCTATGATTTTCAGTTCAGAAGAGTGAATTCCTTTATAAGGAAGAGAACTTAAGTCTCTGTAGAATTCGTTTTGCCCTGCAATCTTTTGGATTTACGTTCTGCATTTTCAGTTATACATAAATGTAAATGTTTGGAAAGGCGGTGCTAAAATTGCCATAATTTAGAAAAGCCTTAAATTAGTGATAAGAAAACAAAACAGAGCAAAATTCTGCTTCAAAAAACTATACGGCCAGATCCACGTGCAAGCATATAATAGGAAAAATAAGTGCCTTTTCAAAGGTGTACTACAGTTTACTAGAGATCATATATTTACCCCAGTAAATCATGTGGTGGTATTACAAAGGTATTATCCTTCTCAATTGGAATTAGGAGGGCTGCTCTAAAAGTAATATCTCCTAACCACAGTGTCAGAGACAGTCGTCAGAGACAGTCGTGGAATGGAAGTAGAGGCTGAACCTTCCTGACAAAATTCCATTACATTTTGTAGGCATGCAACAGGTGGCAGCAGAGTCTGACATGGAAGTGCTCCTGAATCAAAGGTGTGCCGTTAAACTCTTCCGTGTGAAAAAAAGTTGCACCTATTGATATTCATCAATGCTAACTGAATACTTAAGGAAACTAAACTGCGGATGTGAGCACAGTAAGATGGTCAGTGATGCCTTTCAGCAGTAGTTCATCTCCACTGGTGCAGACTTGTAGAAGTACAGTATGGAGACTCTTGTTCACTGCTGGCAAAAATGCATAGCTCGTGGTGGTTATGTTAAAAAGGGGTGTGTTGTAGCTGTGAATTTATCAAACAGTGTTACTGTGCTCTTTGTATTTGTTGTAATTTCCATGGAAATAAACAAAAGGCATTTCTTTCAGAGCAACCAAAAACCTTTCTCACAACATCAAAAATTACTCTTAAAAACTAAAAAATGTTTCAGTGTTTTGGACACTGTTAGTAGTGGCATTTTCCTTTTGCCTTTATTAGTCTAACAAGATATCAAAGAGATTTTCAGGAAGATGGCATGAGACAAGGCTACATGTGAAACCGCTAATTTTTGACGAAAAAAAGCAAAGTACTATAATTTCCAAAAGAAATGCAAAAGAGCCCTAAATTAGATGTATTATCTCGTGAAAATAATTTCAGTTTGTCATGGAGTTAACTAGATCAATCTATGCCTGTGACAGGGAGTAGGCCCCTTCCCCTCCCAGTCCCCATGAAATGGGAAGGGAAAGGGAAATAGGACAGGGAGATGGGAGACGGGATCTAGGAAGGAGAAAAAAACAGCGGCTATGACCTATGGAGGAAAACTTATTTTACTAACCATGATATCGGAATGCAAGATAGCAAGACAATATAATACAATCTAATTTGGAAATTGAGACTAATAGATAAGGTAGGAGAGAGAGAGAATTCCTGAGATGGAGACAAACCTGAAAATCTTGGAATGCCCAGGAAAGCACCCTCCAGCACCCACTGCAAGGCAGTAAGAGACCACCCCACCCGGAAGGGCCAGATCCCATGACTTCTGTAATGTATAGGGATAAGTACCTGGAACTGGAGCATTAACACTTTAACTCTCAGTGCACTACACGACGTTATGATGTGGAATACTGAAAACTAAAAACCACAAAACTGTGACACAGTTAAAAATAAAGAAAGGAAATGAGATTCATTACCTGACCACAGACTGCATTTCTTGCAAGATCAATATTTGCTTTAAGTATTCTTTCAAGTTGGACCAGAACTGGATCTGAATGAAAATGCAAGACTCTCAGAGTGTCTATTACTTTCATTGGTAAATTTTCCTCAGCAAGCAAGGCACTCTGGATTATTACAGCAACATTTTTGCCTTTTCAGAATATTGAGTAGGACACATTGATTAGCCTGGGCAATTAAATCCTCCAGCTTCTTTATTATTGAGATACAGGTCTTCCAGGGTGCTTTCAATCATAAGCAAATAAAGAATTTTCTTGCTTATTTACTGTCATTAACAAAGAAATCATATCAAAGAAATCATTTATCCTTACTAATGCAGCTTTCACTTCAAGATGAGTAAAAGATAAATTCATGCTTTCAAAATCAAAACACTAAGGAAGAACAGAGTTTGCAATTATCCATAACAGCAGTGGGACACAAGCAGCAAAGCTCTACTGCAGTACAAGTAAAAGAACCCGAAAATATAACTTGTGAATCCTTCTCCCATGGGAATTAGATACCAAAGCCACGGAGGGAATCCTCTCAGACCAAGTTTACATCGCCTAATGCTGCAGCCTTATCTGCTGTACTGTGACTAATCTTTCCAATTTTGTAAAAGAAGGAAAGTCAGAATAATTCCTAATTGGAGTACACTGCCTTGCAAATGGAAAATGCTGAAGGCTTAAATGTGTTTCCCCCTTAAATAGCATTGCTCTCAGCCAAAGCTGAATGAAAACATAAAGCATTGGGTCTGAGCACAACATCTGAAAGTTCTTTATTTTCTTTTTTTTTTTTTTTTTTTAGTTTAAAATTCACAAGAAAGATGTGATTCAAACTGAGCAAATCCTGACTCAGTTTTAGACTAGCAGACTATGAGAGGAACTTTGGAATGTGTGTGATGGGAAATATTTGTCTCAGGGACATTTCTCTCATCTTCATATAAAAGTCCTAACTTTTAATACATAATGAAAATAAATATTTTTAACTCTGTACAGCTGCACTGAACAAGATCTGGGAGAATAATCAGAAATATTCTTTGTTAAAAGTTCTTTACTTCCTGGTTAATCTGTCTTGCCTGTTTGATATCTTTGGTCCTTTCCCAGACCCATGTGGACTCCGTGGCAGTGTATCAATGGCTCATGGTATACAGTGAGAGAAAAACATGGCAAAAAGACAAAACAGGAGTTCACTTTTAAGGTCTTATACATACAAAAAGGGAATTAGAAAGAATATGCTTAGGGAATTGCTATGAAAAATATTAATGTCATATAATGCTTGAGAAGTGATCTTGCCCACATTTCTGACAATCTGTATTTATACTGACTGGTGCAATGGAAATCAGCTTGCTTGTTCTCTGTAGGAAAGATATACAAAACAGAGTTTGATAGAATATAAATCCCATTCATATGTTGTGACACTGAGCAATTAAATTAAGCATTCTGTCAAAATTCTTTTTAAGTTAAATATATTTTCATTTCTGAACTTCCCCTCTAGTGTCACCTGAGTATGATATCTTTCCTGTCTGGAGCTTTCTGTACCAAGCACTGGCATGCGAGCAAAGGTGGAAGTCTGTATTTGCCTGCACAGCATTTTTTAGGATTAATGGAAGATTATACATTAATAAATATATGCATATTTCATCTTTAAAAAGATGGACTTATAAAAATTTCTTAAGGCTACGTATAATTCCTCTCATAGATTTTATTGCAAGCTTTTCCATGGATCTATCATCCCCCAGTTTTAAAGGTTCTTTGTGCAACTGACTGAAGTTATCAAGTTCAGATCAAATGGCTCTCTTTTAAGTCAAATCCAGCGCTTTTTGATGAACTGTCTGGCAACAAGACATACAAAGAACATTGCAGCTGCTTGACTTGTTTAAACAGTGTGTATTTCATTCCCGTTTTATATTTAGCCTCAAGAACTAATCAGGTAAAAGTGAGTACAAAGCCAGAAGCCCTCCTGCCAAGTTCTCTCTTACTATTTTTTTGTTTTTATCCTATACCAATGCATCACATTTGCTTATATGTTTATTTCAAGGAAGCCAACCTTCAACTTTATTTTTATTAATTTTAGTTAAGTTTTAGTATTATTTAGTTTAGTTAGTATTTCACTGTCTTACACCAGGGAAATACTTTGGCTAACCCCAAAATGACCTCTTTCCTTTCTCTCTTTAAACCACTTGTAGGTCATAACCTACTGCTTCATCTACACAGCATATCTCAAGTGTAGAAAAACAAATTCGAAGGTCTCAGGTGTCCTGTATGAATCTTATCTGACCATCAACAACTGATTTTGTTTCTGTGTTATGTAATAAATCCATCTTCCATTTTGACTTGGCTGAAATGTACTGTATTTGCCTGTCCTATCAATTATACATTTCTTTTGGCACTTGAAGAAAGATATCAATCACAGAGCATAATACTATTTTACTGATGCTACTGAGTCAAATTAGAAAAACCCATGGCAGACATTTCTTTAAAACCTTTCCATCAGCAGGGATGAACTAAAAGGAACAGTATTATCTTGCTGAATTTTAAATAAATAAAATAGTTTTTGCAACAGTTCTGTGCTACTGATTTGCTCTGCAATGCACATTATACTATGTAGCTTTCCAAAGTATTGCATTATATATTTGTTTTAATCCATTTTTCACTAAATCAGACATGCTATAAATGTGACTTCCCCTTCTATTTTCCATGTAGCAGATAACACTGAAAGGTCATCTTCTGGTCCTTGCTGGAAGACACAAAAGAACGAAGCGCTGAAGACAATAATGACAGGAAAGGAAAAAAAAAATGCAGTGCACAGTCACCTGTACAGAAAAACAGTGACTTAATCAGGAATTGATGCTTTCTCTCATTACATAGCTACTGTACAATTTCTTGCCGTAGGTTACATCAACACCAAAAATTGTTTTTAGTACTCCAAAAAGGAGGCATATTTTATACTTAATTAATCAAGAATAGTTGAAGAGATCTAAGAACAAAATTTCTTTCATTTCTCCATCATAAACATGCTAAATTGTTGTTGTTGTTGTTAAATGAACTTACATGTCTCCTGGCTGACAAGAGTAATTTCTTTTACTTTGAATGGCAGACATGTATTTGAGTAACAAGTCAAGAAATTTTCAGTGCCCAGGGCAAATCCCAATATGTCTTGCACATTGCAACACAGAAACAAAAACAGGGAGTTTCTATAATACAGTACTTAATAAAAAATCTCAAGGTCTCATAATGTCAAAACAACGTAATCCTAGAATAGTTTAGGTGGGAAAGGACCTCTGGAGGCCATCAGGTCCAACCCCATTGTTAAAGAAGGGAAACCAGAGCAGGTTGCTCAGGATCATGCATGGGCAATTTTTGAAGATCTCCAAGGAGAGTATATATCTCTGGTAATTTTTGCCAATGCTCTGTCACCCCTACAATACAGAATTGATGATTGATGTTTAGTCAGAAGCTCTTGTATTGTGGTTCGTAGCCATTGCCTCTTGTCCTGTCACTGTGTATATGAAGGAGCCTGGCCCAGTCCTCACTGCATACTCCCTTACAGTACCATGGAATTTTACCATGGTCACCATGATCATTCAAAGATTTTTGACAGCAGCCTCACAATCACATCTGCCAGCTCCCTCAGCACTTATAGTGCATCATGTTTGAGACCATAGGCTTAAGTACGCTCAGTTTGTTAAGTATTCTCTAATCTGATCCTCTTCCACCGAGAGTACATCTGTCTTGCTCAAGGCTTTGCTTCTGGTCTCTGGGATCTGAGATTCCAGTCTTGCTAGTAAAAACTGAGGCAAAGAAGGCATTTGGCACTTCAACCTTTTCACTGTCCTGTGTAACCAAGCTTCACAATTCCTTCAGCAGCAGGCTCACGTTTTTCCAAATCTTACTTTTGCTATCAGTGTACTTGCAGAAAACCTTCTTGTTGTCCTTGACATTCCTGGTCAGATTCAATTCCATTTGGGCTTTAGCTTTTCTAATTTACTTCCTGCATTAAACAAATTGGTTCTTCCCTTCAGTTTTTCTCCTTGTGTCTTAACGTAGTCCAAGTTTGCTGTTGTAGGAACTCAGATGCACAAAGTGACTCACAGGAAAGAAGAGGCAGAAATAGAATCCCATGGGAAGAATGAGAGCTGAAGTATGCTGAATTATATAGCAAAGACATAGAGTTCCCATGAAAGCCTCCCATTGATTTCTATGTCTTTGAAACTGCATAAAATAGCAATTACTTATGCAAGTCCATTAGCTTTTGGTTTAGATGTTCCAAAGGCAAATAATAAACTCTTCTTAAACTTCTTCAAAACCCTCGGTTTACATCTTTATTAGACTTGTGATAGACTCACCATTGCTAAAGAGGTGAAATGACAATGATATTTCAAAACTACTAACTACTCAGGAAAGGATAATTCTACCTTCAAAAAAGCAGATTTCATGATCAAAATATACTTTTTATTTGATGCAAAGGAAAAAAAAACAATTTATTGGAAAGATCTTTTTTGAGAAATAAATGCAGGTAACAATACAATCTAATAGTGATGTAAAACTGTAAACCTTAGGGGAAGATAAACTTGGATTTGTGTGTTATTGGAAATTTTGCTTTGAAGAGAGAGAACAATTTATTCAATCAAACACCAACAACATTTGTCTCTGTTTCTAGCAACTGATCTCTTAATCATGAGGTATTCATTTCAAAATGGCTACAGGCTTTAGAACAGTATAAATCTGCTCAGAAGACCCTTTTCAATATCATCATTCACAGACCAAAAAAAAAATAAAAACCCCTCTTTCCCCAAGGTAAGCTACTGAAAACAGGCACAAGAAGGCCAAGGCATGCCTTAGAACCAGTGACACATGACATCAAAAGGAAGGTGAAAGAGTGGTTTCAGCTAATCTATCTCTGTAGAAGTTCTGGCATCTTTTGATATCTTTGTCTCCCAGTGTAGATTTACCACACTGTTGGAATTATTTTGTTTCCTCCCCCTTTTTTTATGCAGTTTGTCTCGAGGCTTGAGCTCCAGATGTTTTATTATTGTAATTCTTGGAGTGCTGGCAACAGCTTTTAGCCCATGGTTTTAAAGCTGTGTATTTCTGGCCTCTTCATTGCCTTTGTTTGGAGGCTGGATTATCAATGGCTTGGCAGTGGTGGCTCAGGGCCTGTGGCACAGGCACTCGTGCTGCTGCATGGGGATCTGCACTTTTGGAAACCCTGCTTTGTCAGCAGTCCCTGGCAGCCTTGGTTCACTTCACTAACATGCTAGGATCCCAGAAGGCATATTCAAAGATGAAATGAAAGCTTTGCTGTTCTACCTGCCAAACCCTGCCTGCATTGCTGTCACACTGTTCAACTTCTTTAGTCCTTCTCAGCATCTAAAAACAAACCAGGCTTCCAGTAAAGAGTTTCCTTCTCTTCAGTGGAGACCAGAGTGCTGGCTCCCCAGTTCTCTTTAGCTAAAACCTTTCCTTTTTTCAGTTTGGAATTGCCAAGCTGTCATATCCAACTACCCTTAGGTTTTCTGTGTGGTTACAGAAGTTTGCCTCAGGCAGAACATACCTTACAATGCAAACTATTGCAGGGTTGCTAGCACTGCAAAGCTGAGAGGTGGGGCAACTGGCACTATACTGTGTGTCTTATCAAGCACACCAGAAGGAACATGGATCCAGGAGTCCTCTGTCTCCTATACAGGTTACCAGAAGAATTAGAGGTCACTTATGACTATGAAAAGCAGATCTCTTTTTCAAAACACAGATGAAGATCTATTCTCCAAGAGGAGATAGCAGTGCTCTCATTAACAACATAAAGGTAAATAAAATTAAGATGGAAAGAGTTGCTGTCGTTTCCCACCAAAAGTAAAACTTAAGTAGTAGAGACATCACAGCTAGTAAAAATTAGCAGTGGCAGAAACTAAGCCCACTTAGACAAAATAATAATAAAAGGCTAATGTTTAATAGAAATCTTCTTTCACTTTGGAAGCTTGCATCTTTTATATGTGTTGAGGTTAAATTTAGCTGGTTCATTTCCTTATTTAACTGAAAGGTTTTTTATGTATAAGTAGAATCTGATGACTTTTTTTGACAGTGTTTTCTCCTAAAAATATGAAAATTATTTATTTTTCAAAGTGAAATGTTTCACTGGGAACACTGGTGTCCAGAAAAATGACACCACAGTGAGAATAAAAATGAATATATTTCCATAGTTCTTTACAATACTATAATATTTCAAAAATAATCAGTTTTATTTTAATGATTTCAGTCAGTATTTCATGAGTAAGAGTCATGGTGAGGTCAGGTTTAGTCAGTTCTGGAGAAAAGACTGAATCCTTTCACTCCAAAAGAAAGGGGATGACACAAGACTGGATACGCTTTTGTTACAGGGAAAGCAAAGGCTGCTGCCCCTGAACTATCAGGGAAACAGAATGAGAGTGGAGATGGCTGCTTATGCATGTTTTGTCTATATCTGAGTAGACCTGGGACTGCATCAAGAATCTGCCCAACACCCCATTAAAGGCCATAGACTGGATGTGGGAAAGAGGTGGAGAGCGGATACAGCTAAGGCAGCTGAACTGCATGGTCCAAAGGGATATTCCGTGATTATGACATCATGATCAGCAATGAAAGTTGAGGGAGGGGAAAGAGAGGGATGAGAACTCTTGTTATGAAAATATCTGTCTTTCTTAGCAATTGCTGTGTGTATTGAGGTACTGCTTCCCCAGATGTGGTAGAACATCTGTCACGTTAAGAACACAGTTCTGACTTTGCCTGCCAGAGCCCCTGAGGAGTTTCACTGGACAGATTCACAAATGCCTGCCTGCCAGAGTTTCCCCAGGGCTTTCACTGGAAAGATTCACAAACATTTTAAAAGAAAGATGATTTACTGAAGTGACAGACATAACAGGTTTGGGATTGGGATTTGTTGGTAAATGCACTAGCCGCAGTAGTACTCATCTATGATAATTGTGCTAGCAAAATACATGCTATCCCAAGTATCCTTTACCAAGAGGTGAGGCACAGCACTTTTTAAGAAGGCACATATATACTGATGAAGGAAGAGGAGTGCAGCTTCATATCTCCTGTCTCTCTTCACTTTTCTTTACTACCTTTCCCTGTCTCTTTTCCTTCTTGTTTGCTTTACTCTTCTCTGCTCTGTTCCCCCACCAAGATACTTTCCCTTATTCCCTAAACTTTATCTATTTCTCTCCCTGAAGTGATATTTAACATGACTTAGATGAAGAGTTGGGTAGTATTGTCATACATGTTTAGCATGTTCTTCTTAGATCTCATTAGAATATAGAGGGATGTAAACTTTAATATTAATTTCATGTGTAATAAAGCAAAAGGTCTCACCTTGGGCACAGTGGCCTTCAAGACTTTGTGCTGAAATGTTCTGTGCTTATTCCCACACCGTTAACTGAAAAGACAACTGTGCTGCTGCTGCAAGACTCTCCCATCTTTGGCTGCTTCTCATGCTGACCTCGCAGATATCCATCCTCAACGTTTACAGAAGAGATAAGCAGGTACCAGCATTTTTAACTATTTATGTGAAAATCCCGTGTCTCTTGCTAATAAAAAGTAGAGAATAAGTGTTTTCTTCTTTTGCTTCTGCATATCCTTAGGTTTTATTTTTCTCTTACTTTAATAAAGTGCTCCCTATCTCAATGCATAAAACTTTTTCATCATAATTTCTCTACTTGTTCTTTTGAGGACTGGGAATGAGGGAGCAGCTTAGTAGAGATGCTGAGTTAGTTATCAGTGTGAAACCACTATAGTCTGGCACATCTGGTCACCAGTCTTATCCCAGGGATAGTAGTAACAGTCAAATTGATGACTTGTGTTTGAAAAAGCCAAAGTGGAAAAAGGTCATCCTTGTGCCCCCATTCATCTCTACACTATGCTGTTTCCAGGAGAAGAACTTACACTCTTCAACTGAATACTTAGTCGCTACATCACTGAATGCCAGCATCACAATTTTCAGAAGGTAGCTGCAACAGAAATTCAAATAATGTTTTTTTTTGTTGTTATATGAAATGTGCACTCTTATTCAGAAAAAATCAAACCATTCTTTAAAGAAGAGTAGACTGAAGATAGGAAGAAGTAGAGAGAGATCATTAATTCTACACAGATCTGTGTGTATTAAAGCATTAGATCTTCTGGCTTTAAGATCTTAGAGAAACAGAAGTAATCTTGTATTTCTCATATGCAGATGAATTAGCATTTCAGTAGCATTTTTATTGGTGAACTCTGGACAATGTAATAAACACTGTATATTATCTTTTATAAGATTTTGCTCCAGTCAAGACGATGAAAATTACTACTAGTAAAAGCAATCAAAGAACCATAGACTCATGGAGCACTTTGAATTGGAAAGGATTCATGAACCAGCAGGATGCCAATGTGGCCAAGGAGGCCAATCGTACAATCATAGAATCATCCGAGTTGGAAGGGAAGATCAGATAGTCCTACTACCCTGCAAAAAACAGTTGCATTTGCATCTCAGTTTGCTCAGTTTGCTCAGAGGCTTGTCTAGCCCTTGAATGCCTCCAGGGATGGGGTATTCACTACACCTCTGGGCAACCTGTTATAGTGAATCACCACCTCATTGTAAAAAACTTCTTCCTTATGTACAGTCTATATCTCTCTTTTTTAGTTTGAAACCATTTCCCCATGTCCTATCACTATAAGCCCTACTAAAGAATCTGTCCCTTCGTTCCTGTAGCTCCCCTTTTGATATTGAAAGGCCACTATCAGGTCACCACAGAGCCTTCTCTTCTCCAGGCTGAATAGCTCCAGCTCTCTCAGCCTGTTCCCACAGGGGAGGTGTTCCACTCCTTGGATCATTTTTGTGGCCCACCTCTGGATGCACTCTAACAGGTCCATGTTTCTCCTGAGGGCTCCACATCCGGACACAGTACTTTAGGTGATGCCCCACCAGTGCAGAGTAGAGGGGCAGGATCATCTTCCTTGCCCTGCTGGCCATGCTTCTTTAGATGCAACCAAGTATATGGTTGGACTTCTGGGCTGCTATGGCACATTGCTGGCTCATGTCTTGCTTGCCATCCACCAGTATCCCCAGGTCCTTTCATCCTCCAACTTGTATTAATTGTAGAAGTTGATGTTACCTGGACTCAACCTTGCTCTCAGATCTATGGAACCTCTTGAAGTTTGCCGGGGCCCATTGTTGAAGCCTGTCTAGTGGTTGGTGACCCTGCACATAGCAGGGGGAATTGAAACTTGATGGTCATTGTGGTCCTTTTCAACCCAGCCCATTGTATGATTCTATGACTCTATGATTCTGTGATTCTATGATACTGTGATTCTATTGTCCTATGATTCTATTTCTCGGATACATTAACCGCATTCCACAGCTTGATGTCATCAGCATTCTGGCTGAGGTACACTCAACCCCAGTGCCAATGTCACTGATGAAGATGTTTAAGAATATTGGCCCCAGTACTGACTCCTGGGGGACATCACTTGTCAAACTGTGTCGGGGTGTATTAAAAAGAGAGTGGCTAGTAGGTTGAGGGAGGTGATCATCCCCTTCTACTCTGTTCTAACAACATGACTTCTAAAGTACTGTGTCCAGTTCTGAACTCCTCAGTTCAAGGAAGATAGGGATCTCCTAGAGGTAGTCTAAAGGGAAGGGATTCCATACAGGGAGAGCTGAACAGGATTGAGAGATGAGCCTACACCAACTTCATGAAGTTCAACAAGTCTAAGTGCAATGTCCTGCACCTGGATCAGAGCAGTTCCAAGCATAGGTTGAACCAGGAATGACTTGAGAGTAGCCCTGAGGAGAAGGATTTGGGAGTGCTGATTGATGAGAGATTCAGAATGAGCTGGCAATATGCACTTGCAGCCCAGAAGGCCAATTGTATCCTGGGTTGCATCAAGAGAACTGTGACCAGCAGATTGAGAGAGTTTATTCTGCCCTTCTACTCTGCTCTCAAGTAACCCTATCTGGAGTATTGCATTTAGTTCTGAGGCCCTCCACACAAGAAGGACATTGAGCTGTTGGAGAGGGTCCAAAGGAGGACTGTGAAGATGATCATAGGGCTGGAGCACCTGCCCTACAAGGACAGGCTGGGAGACCTGATAGCAGCCTTCCAGTACCTGAAGGGGGCCTACAGAAAAGCTGGGAAGGATCTTTTTAGAAGGACATATAGTGACAGGGTAAGAGGAAATGGTTTTAAACTGAAAGAAGGTAGATGTAGACTAGATACTAGGAAGAAACTTCTTTACTTTGAGGGTGGTGAGACACTGGGACAAGTTGCTTAGCAAGGTTAAGGATGCACCCTTCTTGGAAGCATTCAAGGCCAGGCTGGATGGGGCTTTGAGCAGTCTGATCCAGTGGCAGGTGTTCCTGCCTATAGCTGGGAGTTGGAAATAGATGATCTTAAAGGTCCCTTCCTAGTTAAACCATTCTGTGATATCTGATGGATGCGTGTCAAGTGGATGATGCCAGGCTCTTCTCAGTGGTGCCCAGAGACAGGTCAAGGGGCAACAGACGTGGATAGAAACCTAGGAAGTTCCATCTGAATATGAAAAATAATTTCTTTATTTTGTGGGTAACGAAACACTGAAACAATCTGCTCAGAAAGACTGTGGAGTTTTCTTCTCTGGCAACATTCTAAAACCACCTGGAAGCTTTCCTGTTTAACCTACTCTAGGGAACCTATTTTAGCAGGGGTACTGGACTATGTGATCTACAGCAGTCGCTTCCAACACAGATGATTCTATGATTCTGTGAAAAAAAGTACAACACAAACATATGATAACTTTGACATTCTTCTCCTCACTCCATTCCTAAACTAATGTTGCAATATCTGTATTTTCCTTTGGGTTTAACTGAGAAAATGTTCTGCTCTCAGTTTCTGTTGATGAGGACCTATTGCTGCACACAATTAATTTTCTTACTGTATACAGGTCAATAATGTTACTACAGATCTTGTTACCACCTCTGTCTTGTTCAAGGACCTCACAGTGGGGAGAACTGTTCCAACTGACTTAGTTTTTTAAATATATCTGTGAAGTCCAACATGTTGCTAAGTTGCAAATGTGCTACTGAAGGAATCACCAAACCCCTCTAACGAAGCCTAAAAGAAAAAATATATATGTATCCAGTTCTCCTAGAAATGAGAAGAAATACAGAAAGGAATAAAAAAACTTCCAAGTAAAACACCTAGTTTACAGCCTCCCTCCTCTTCCCTCCCCTTTTCTCGCCTTCCCTTGCCTTCTCTCACCTTCTCTTGCCTTCCTTTGTTTTTCCTTTATTTTCCTTGCCTTGCCTTTTCCTTTTTCCCCTTTTTCCACTTTTTCCCCTCTTTCCTTTTTCACTTTTCTTTTTCTCTCTTCCCTCTCTTTACCTTGCACTGCCTTATGCTGTGCCTTGTGCTTACAAAAGCAATGTCAGAAACATGTATTCCTCAGGAGCATGCAATTTCTATACTAACTCCAGTGCCTTTAGATTCAATTAATGTTTTGCTGGGCTATGTTCATGTCCTTTATCTGAATTCTAAGAATCAAGTATATATGTGCCATCACAATTGATTTTGCTCCTTCCAGAGCCCTTTTTAAAAGGACTTTTATGAGGATCACAGAGGATTCCCATTTCCTGTATGAATCAATACTGAATCTGAGCATGTAGAATCCAGACATTGTGATAACAATGGATATTTGCAACAGTTGAAGGAAGGGAGGCCGTGTTTTCTGACTCCTATTGCTGTGCTTTAACCACAAAACCATCCTGACTCAAATTGCTGTTTCCACTGTTGCAAAGTAAGTCATACAAAGCTACACTAGATCCAGGTCCTTTCCTGTTTATGTAATTAGTTAGCAAAGGAAATCCAGGAAAGATTCCACAGAGGGCAACAAAGATGAATAGGAGCCTGGAGTTAATACTCTTGTGAAGAAGTGCTGTGAGATCAGGAATTGTTCAACCTAGAGAAGACTGAGAGGGGATGTTAATATCTAAACTGTGAGTGTGGAAGGGCTCTTTTCAGTGGTGCCCAGCAACAGGTCAAGGGTCAACATGTGAAAACTGGAACACAGGAATTTCCATCTGAACATAACAAAGACTTGCTTACTCTGAGGGTGATAGAGTACTGGAACAAGCTGCTGAGAGGCTGTTAAATCTCCTCTGGAGATATTCTGTAGTTCCCTGGACACTTTCCTCTGCAACCTAACTGTAGGGAACTACTTTAGCAGGGGGTTGGGATAGATGATCTCCAGAGTCTCTTCCAACCCCGATGATTTTGTGACTCTAAAATAAGATAATGTTAAATGGGAAAGTCTAGGCCAAAGGAGCCACAAAACTCTAAAAAGTTCAAAATGTCCTAGAGAGTGTTAAATATTTGCGGCCATCCTAATTCACAGTATCTGAGAGGTCATGGGTGCTCTGGACTTGGTGGGCTGGGAAAATTTAATGCATTTGATCCAATGTGTGTATCCAAATGTATTCTAAAAGAATATGTAAAGAAGGAGTCACAGCTCTGGAAGCTACGTGAGTGTGAAACAGAAAAATATTCTGCCATGCCTGATATAAGATTTTCCTAGTTAAACATACCTCTATTTCTTTTCCTCTATGCTGAGAGAGAATTTTGAGTTACTTCTTTTTTTTAGAATAGCTTCTCCCTGTCTTGTGCCAAGTGGTTCAAAGGTTTTTTTTGTTGTCGGAAAATTTATCATGCCAGTGCACCTCCATAAAAATAAAACAAACTCATTTCTTCTAAATAAGTTATGTTTTTCCCTAATCATTCCCATTTGCAGTTGTGTGTAGTTTTACATATTGCAGAAAACAAGATTGTGAGTCTTTGTCTTTTTCTTTAGTAAAAAGAATTCATAACATCTCCATCAGTATTTCCCCACTTAAATCTAAATGAAATCTAATTTGACTTTTATAAAATACAGGTCACTTGATCATATATTGGTTGCAACTTATTACTTCCTTGGTGCTGCTCGAAGGGATAACTCAAATTTTTCTGTGTGACAAAAACTAAAGTCTTGCTTCTACATACTTTATTTACTTTATTTCAGTCTCATTTCATTACATTCTTTGAATTCTCTGAAGATTGATGTTTAACAGAAAGCACATCCACAATTCAACTTATAAGAATCATGAGATTTTGCTCCTATTCACATCGCACTGTTCAAGTGGAAATGAATGTTATGCATGTTGTGAGGTCTATATATTAACTTTTTTTTCTCTTTTTTTTTAAGATGATAAAATATTATGGAAGATTTTTTTCACCAAGAAGCAGATTTTCAGTCATATTCTAGAATGAACAAGAAACAGGTGATGGTGACAAAACTCCTGAACTGTTCTCTCTTGACAAGTCCTGATATAACAACTGAAAGTACTCCAGATAAAAAGCTGCAATAATAAGCTTCAATAATTAAGTCAGAAGATCATGAGAATATAGAACATCATAGTCAGACAGTGTCAGCCAGTATAGTATTATACCTTTTGAGAAGTTAGTGAGTAATTTTAGTCCCCCCTCAACCTCTAACATGCAAGACTGAGGGAGAGAGAGATTTTTTTTTAAATTCTCCGTTTCATTTTGACATTTACAAAATGAAACACTTTGAATTCCTATTTTAAAATGGATTTTCATTTAGAGATTTACCTCATTTAAAACAAAACAAAACTAAACTAAACTAAAATGTTTCCATGGCTGGCAAAAAATGAAGCTAAATTTAAAGCAACCTCTAAGGATGGACAATTTGATGATTGGTTCGTTCAATTATCAATAAATTAATAATGATCAGTTATCAGTTGCTCTATCTTCAATAGACAGTGAAAATTATTAGTAGCTATCAGTTCAAGCAGAGAAGCCTGGGAGAAGGTATTGTTATACTGCACTGCTTGAGTAAGATAAAACTATCAGCTAATAGCTACTGAAAATATTTAATGACATTTTACAGAAATGTTCATTTAAATACCTAAAATAAATAAAAATTAATATTATCACATGTTCATATCTGATCAATCAACAGTTGACTTGTGAGTGTTATATTTTCTCAAAACATTACATGTTCTTGTGGATCGATACAACATTTTGTTCCTCTATCTAGTGACTAGCCAAATACAGTTTCTAAGCTCTTAGTGAGCCAAGTTCAAGTAAGGTAATCCTGAGCACTTTTCCCCTGTCATGAACCTAAGTGTTTCATATTTTAATTGACAAAATTCACATCTTTTAGCTTTTCATTTAGATTTAGATAAAATGTGCTCACAAAGGCAGATGGTAGGCTGTTATTTTTAATTCACAAGACATGTTAAATATATGCCATATGTTATAGAAGTTTTCAGGCGCAGCCTTTTGAATTCTATCACAATAAACTTATAAAATTACATAAAAGGGAACTCTGACAGAATATCAACATTGCAGGTTACAGTTTTGGAAAAAGTATTAGAAATGGACAGTCTTTCTGCTTCTTAAAATATAACTATCAAAATGACTGAATTATCAGATTGAAACATCAACATCATTTGGGGACTTGTCAATCTCTAGTAGACCCTTCTAATCCCCACAATTCTGTGATTCTGTGATCAGTGTAGAAGGAAAATATCTGTGGGCTTCTGTAATTTTCTGATCTGCATATAGGAAATATTCCGTATACGCACAACACGATCAGAATTATCTGTTTGCTTGTAAGCAAAAGGCTTATGATATTTTACCCTATTGTATCTAGTCAGCCTCATGGGAGGGATAGTGGAAGCTATGGGGCTGAAGTAAATAAATTTCAAAGAGCATTAAAGCTGCATGTATGCTACAAGGGGACATTCAAGTTGCAGCTGTCCTATAACGGAAGCTATGAAAGCTGAAACAACAACAGTAAATCAACTCTAGAGCATTGTTATTTGTTTGTTTCTTAAAGGACGCAGTTAGTGGATGACTTCCACTTTTTAAGGTAACAGTAACTGATTGATTCACGATGTACAGGGCCTAAGAAGTGAATGAAAAACATTGCAATGTCTACATGCAACACATTTCTCAACTTCTGGCCTGTGAACATTCAGAGACAGTTTATGGAGTCACAGGGAGTGAGGTGTACAGCACTGACAACTTCAATTCAACCTAATAGAGGGAGAGATCTGACTCCCAGGGAGGGAAATAAGTGCCCTGACAGACAAAGATGGGGAAAAGGAGGACATGTTGTAATGAATCTTGTGACCTGTTGTGGCTGGGACTTGTCTCTAGAAACTCCAACAACAACTATTGAAAATGGTGTACATTTTATTACTCTTGTGTACCTCTGATCAGATTGAACTAAAACACTGAGAGTGTGAATTGGGTTGTTACAAGTAAACATTGTTAACTCAGTCCTCTGGTTTACATGGGCATGTTACTGTGGTCCTGTATTTATTCAGCTGCCTAACACTGCCTGAAGCCACTGGCAAAGAAGCTTTAAAGAAATGGTATAAATGTATGTGGAGAATAGCAAGAACATTTCTATATAGTGCAGGCACGGATGAATTATTCATTATGAATTATTCATAATACAACTTTTGGCATTTTTTTCCCTGAATACATTTCTGATTATTTTAATTATTCAGCAATAATATCGAATAATTTCTGCACTTTTTGTTATCATCCATTGGAACACTCTAGGTCTTTAGTTTCCTTATTCAGTGTTCCTCTTAACATATTCACTGACATTTGATTAATCCATGCATTTCTAGAATCCCTGACTATCTTAGATTGCTAATATCAGTAGACTAATGAGATCCAGCTTGCTAGAAAGACTGTTAGAGAAAATAGATAACATTGCTTTTTAAATTTTTTTTTTCTAGCATTGTGAACACTGTTCACTTTTTACAAGACTCAGTAGATTTAGAGAGATTCATTTGTTTATAATAAAAAGATTTTTAGAACTTGTAATGATGTTGTGCTTGGACAGCTTCTCTATTGCAGAGATCAGCAAATATTACATTACAACAGTTTCTGAAGTAGTTACTGAGATTTGCATTTGTTAAATGGAATTGGACAGGATTTAATTTTAAGGTAAATCCAAGATGTGTTAATTTAGCACACTGAAGGTGCCTGATTGTATAATCTGAACATAAAAGAAATGAAATCAGGATTAGAACCTCTGTCTTCGGTGGTATTACTTCTGCTTTAAACCAGAAGAAGAGATTCAGAGCCTGTGTAAATGCAGGCTCTCATTTTGATAACAGAAAGCTGTGAACTGAAAAACGACCATCTCTATATGTACAGATTTGTAGGCTGTACATCAGTTGGAGTCTAGAGAACAGATAGGAATCTCTACACAAGTAATACATTTCTTTCTATTATTTCTCTGTTTAGTAATCCTCTAGGGTGTAAAACTGCTACTGAAACATCAAATCTTTTGAGACTTACAACATAACAAAAGCACAAAGGGTAATAGCATTACTATAAGGATGTCCAGTCAACGAACTTTAGAAATTGTGGCAGCATCAGATCCCCCTTGCTGAAAACATCAGTGAGATTTGAACTCACCTGGATATTGAACTCACCTTATTTTCATCTTTGTGAATGGAGTGGTGGGGCGAATATAATAAAAATTTAAAAAACGTAAACTTTTACAAACTTTCCTTGCCCAGTTACCATGGAAATGAAAGTGGAAAGACTGCTGGCAGTCAGTAGCTTAGTGTGAGAACACTCACTTGCAGATGTCAGTTCCTGACTGTTCACTGAAACCCGCAAGTGTTGGTTTAAAAAATCAGCTGCAAATGATGTCTTCGAAACTGCAGATTGAAGTTGAAGTTGATAAACCAGTTTTTAAATTGGAGCTTTTAAAACGTGAACTTCTATATATTTCTACCTGGCTACTGAGACAAGTCTTTTATAAGCAACAGGACTGGCGACTATTTTTCAGTCAGTATCTTCTATGTCTGGATTTCCTTTTGGACCAGAAGAGCTGCAGAGCTTGCTGAAGGGCTTACCTATTTAAATAGGGCACAAGGTTGCTTGTTTGTTGATAAAACTCTTGCGGATTTTGTTTAGAATTAAATTGCTAAAGTTTGCATAAGTGTAACATAACAAGGCAGATTAATGGATCTGATATTAAGTTGTCAAATGACAGTTTTGCAGACAGTTGAAAATAAATGTAAAGTTTAATAATATATTTGACTTCTTTTTTCTTGTTTTGATAGATAAAATCACACAGTTTGAACTCAAATGCAGGGTTACCACAATAATATCACTTCTTACTGTAATAAATATCCACTCTTCATATCACAAATAAAATGCCAGAAAGAATATATAACAGGTATGTCTAGTGCACATTCTTTGGATCATCAGTGAATTTATTCCACTGTGTATTTTTATAGCTAATTTTCTATGCTTGAGTAAAAAAACATACACAACGAGTATATGGTGTTTTTCCTAAGATAGCAGTCTGAAAAAAAGATGAGGATTTTTTTTTTTTGATGGTATAGAGTAGTTATAGTAGTAATACATTATTTTCCCTGGGTTGACTGTCAGTAGTCTAATTCAGAGAGCACGAACTCATTCACAAACAGCATCATTAGGAGTTGAGGCAAATAAGTGGCTGATGTGGTTTGTACAGTACACTGAAGTCTTGAAACTCCTTTTCCTTCTTTTTTTCCCTACTCATTAATTCAGTTTTCATGGCTGCTGAAGCAGGTGGAGTATTTTATCTTCTCATCTCATTAATCACTTGTGGGTTACTGAGGAAGCTATATTAATATCTGGTCAGGAGATAAAGACAGTATAATCCATAACTGCTAGCAATAGCACAGCCAGCTGTGGCGCCAACAGTCTATAATATTACCAAGACTTAAGTAATGTATACCAACTAATATGAGGCTTTTGAAAAGCAAATTAGTATTTGTCATTTAATAACAAATATTACTGATAAACTGTGTGAAAATAAGAGAACAGAAGACAGGACTGTGGTAGAACTTTTTGAGTGGATGATAGAAAGGCTTGCTTTTTTTTTTTTTTTTCCTCTTTGCTATTTCTGAATTTAAGCAAAATAAAATATGATTTTTTTTTTTCAATATGTAAAAGAAATAGAAGGCACCTTGTGATAAGCTTTCATTTTTTTTTTTTTTTTTTTTTTTTTTTAGCTACACTAGCTCCAGACTGCCAAGATTCATCAATAATTATCCAGGAAAGTACCCAAGAAAAGGATTTACCTGAATCCTTATATGTATAATTTGCTGGGTTTTTATGCACTCAGGAGCACTGGGAAGGAAAAGAAAAACACTGCAGTAGAGAAGGGATTCTCTGAGACACTTTACCTGAACAAAAATGCTTAGAGGACACATAGAACAGCATATTAGTTCAGCTGTTTTTTTACAAAACAGCAGTACAATGAGTCCTAATATTTTGCCAGTTATGGTTTTCAGTAATAAGAATAAAACCGTTGAATGATGTGACCAGTCACAATCGGTAGTTTCAGCTGGGTGCCTAGCTTGTGTTCACAGAGCAAGTTTCAGGAGAGGTCTTCATTTTCTGATCACCATACACCACCTCACTAGTTATCTGGAGCTTGTTACCCACTTCTTGCTGTAGCTGTATGCCTGTCTTTGTCCTTAATGATTGCTAGGACCTCAAGTCTTTTGAGATGGATCAGAGTGCACACTCCTGCTAGGATTTGTGAAGAAGGTGCTAATTAATACAGGTGGACTGTACAGTCATTCTGAACTCTGTAGCCTTTAAGTGGATGAAGATACACTCTCCTTCACCAGATAGTTAGTTACAGTCATCAGTAGCTGTAAATGATCCACTCCCTTATTTTCCTCCTTGAGAAATGTTCAAACTTTCGGATATCAGCATTTCCAACTAAAATGCTGTTCTGGTTTCAGCTGAGACAGTGTTAAAAGCAGGCTGATGTTTGTGCTGCTGAATAATGGATTCGCACTCCAGGTCAGACTGGGCCAGTGGGTGAAGAAGAGGTGTTGCCAAGATGGCACGGTGACAGAAGTGGGGGTAGAGACTAGGCAGCAGGACTGAACTAGACAAGAGGCTACTGCATTCCACATGACATCATATGCTATGAATCGGTGGGGAGAAGCACGGAGGCTGGCTTCTGCTGAGGGATTAGAAGGGTGTTGATTGGTGCATGGAGGGATACTGCTTTGCTAGCAATTGGTGAACAGTGGTATTGTTAGCTGGTTGTCAGTTGGAGGATGGTAGGTAATTGTATGTACAGATATACATACATACAATCACATTTTTGTTTCTATTGTCTTTTGTCTCTTTTATCTTAGTAAATAATTTTACCTCAGCCCACAGATTCTACTTTCTTTCCAGTTCTCTCCCTCATTCCACTAGGGCTGTGTGATACTTAGCTGCCAGCTGGGTTGAACCACAACAAACACTTTTATGCATCTCTAGCCAGAGTGTCCTCAAGCCATTTATAATTCTTTCCCATTGTCTTCTGTTCTCCAGAACTTTTGCATTTCTCATTTAATTAGGAGTATTCCATATATGACATATTAGTTTGAAATTCCTATCAATATATTTTTGTAAGATTTTCTGCACAACCTGGACAAAATACTGAGGCATCTAAGCAAAAAAATTCATCTAATTCAATATTATGATGTATGAACTCATTCCTTGTCAGTGCTAGGGTGTATCTCCCTAGGACCAGTACACTGTACAATATTTCTCATTTAACTACACAAGCAATTTAAGTAAGCAAGTAACTGGAGCCTATGGAGAGAGAGAAGACATGTTTAACTTCACATTTATTTGGCTTTGGCTTCCTTGTGATCAAGGAGCTGATACAGCATAGTTAGCAATAATAGGAATGTCACATCTTCTAGAGGTTTTTGGATCTTTTCTGTGGCTTCTAATTTGCCTGTCTGTCCCAAATCCTTCTGTATAATCAGCTTTGCAGAGGTGGTATTGCCAGCTGGTTACATAGATGCTAGGCTGGTGTAAGCTAATTTATACTAGTTGAGAGACTGGCTCTCAGCAGTCAACTACCCAAAGAACATTGATATTAAACTAAGAGACTTCAAAATAATCTGAGACCTACTCCAAAGAAAAGCAACACAGTTTTTGTGCTTCCTAGGAGCATGACTTATCCCCCCTACTTGTAGGGGAATGAGTAGTAGTAACTAGCAATTCACTTTAACCGTAACACCGGATTTGTGAGTCAGTAAAAGCTAAGTAATATGTGTAAGTTTTTAAAGGTATGTACATGACACATTTAATTATTCTAGTTTTCAATTAACTCTTTATTACTGCTATAAATACAATGCTATCTTGACAGAATTCCATAGAAAGGTGGTGACAGACATCAAACAAATCTTATAAATCTAATTTCTGAAAATCAGGAAACATCACGCACCAAATTTATACATAAGAAATTTCAAAATAATATCAAGTCATTGTTGGATCACAACTGTATTTTGCTTCTTTTTCACACCATGTCATTTGCTTCTTATAAGCTTCCCTTGAATATGGTGAATACAGTTGTAGTCAAGATCCATTAATGTTCTTAGGCCCTCCCTTACTGTCTCTTATGCACACTTTCTATTTATATAAAACACTTCACATATCCATAAGGGACTAGATTTCTCCTTTTTTTCTGACCTGAAAATAATACTCTCTCTTCTGCTTCTCATTTAAGCTTTTTATGAACTAAAACTTACACAACACTTAGGTGAGAGAAAAAGATTTTAACTGATTTCAGTAGTCTTTGAATCAGGAGATAATAAGCATACCAGAAAAAAATATTCATACACATTAAAAAAAAAAAAAAAAAAAAAAGGAAAAAATATTGCTGTTTTGCTCCCTAAGACCTACTGCCATGAGATAATCTGGAATATTTTTCTTTCTCATTATGTGGAGTAGGGGAAAAAGGAAGAGACAGAAATGCACTCTGGAAATGAACACATAGAATCTCGCAGACTGCTACCATATCATTAGTTAACATGGATTTCTTGGCTGAAATTTCATAGAAGAAATTTTATTCTGAATTAAGGAACTGTTTCATTTGCAGCTGCAGCTGCCGCTTTGAGTTGATCAGTGTCGTATTGTACTACTCTTCAGTTTTTCTCCAAACTAGTTTAGTCTGATTTCTCAGAGGATTCAAAGTTATCTGAGATCTGAAAGAAACCTAGCTCTGTTTTATTAAGATGGGAAATTTGAAAGAGCACTTTTACTGACTATCCATATCATACATGCACAAGTCTTCAGTTAAATGATTATAAGTTTTCTGGTATGGCATGTGGTTGTGATCAAATGTCCCATCAGAACCTTCTTTAGACAGGCAGGTTCAAAACTACTGAGCCAGTGCACCCAAACAGAATTCATAGTGATCTTCCTCTAGGAAAAGAAGAACTTTTCTTCTCATTAGCATACAGCTGCTAAGTGTCATACAGTGAAGACTGACTTGAGGTTTACCAGTTTTGCACAGACCTCGTGTCACTGCTTTCTAATGGCAAATGACAACAGCCAGAAAGGCTACCCTGCTAACTGTGGGAATACAATAAAAATAGAGAAATAAACAAGAAATATTCCAAGCTTTCCAGTTAATATTCCTTGGCATACTGTATGTGATAGACCACTAATCACTCTTGATTCTATGATAAATTTGAATACTAATCCCTTCTGAATAGGGATTAAGCTTCAGCATGTAGAGGAGGGATTCATTAGAATTCATCTCATCAAGACACAGCTTGAACAAAGTTCCACAGCCCTCTGCACTGCAGCTTTTTCAGTGCTGACAACAAAATTCCAAAACCAGCAGAATTAACAGTAAGTGGCTAAAATCAGCAAGCTGTAACCTATGAATGTCCGTACTTTCTCAGAAATTTCAGTGTTGTAGTTTGAAGAGAATTATTTTCAGGCAAAACGCTTTCTGGGTAGTTACAATAAGTAAATCATTACAGAGTCCTGAAAGTGATGACAGTAATTAAGGGAAATACAGCAGTGATCATGTTGACAGAGCATGACTGTTGTGAGGCCTCATCTTTTGATTTATGCATCACTGGCCACCGGCTCACAACAATTAAATTGCTTCACTGATTCAGTATGAATCAGACTAAATATTAATACATCATTGGGATGCCCTTACTCATGAAACATACGCAGTGTGGAATAGCTTTGACATCCACCAAATTGTATTCACATAAAGGCATAAAACAACGCCTAATGTAAACTGTAAAATGCTTAACAGTAGGTGTTTTTTTGTTTTGTTTTTGTTTCATTTTTTCCCTATTAGCTGGAACTGATGAGTATTTTGACCACCAAATTAAAGGCAAAATATCCAAACTTTTAGAACTCCATTCGCAGTTTTGACTAAATTGGCAGCATTTGGCAGCAAAGCATGGAGCTTTGCTGATCACATAAGCTGAAGATTTGGAATTGTCCACAAAACATCCTGCTGTCGCAGGGAGAAATAGCCTCAGGTGTTCTGAACTCCAGTGCTTTGTTTACAGTAAATCATGCACAACTATACAGCAATACAGTTCTGTATGCTCTGCAAGTGGAATACTGCTGCACTGAAAGATGACAACCTCTCACAAACAACACTACTTCTCAGTGTGACCAATAATAGCTCAGCAAAATGGACCATAGATAACAATGCACTTCACACAACAAAAGGAACTTTGAGACATGTAGCCTCATTCATTTGAAGCAGCAGAAATTTTAGCTAATTAGCTTGAAATATATGTATATGTGAAAAAATCAAGCAAAGGTTGAAGTGAGAGACATCACCTGCTGAACTCTCCCATGGGTACTGCAACCATCCAAATCAATGCTTGGCAATAACTGACTCCAATATGAAATTGTTTCATGTGGAACAGCAGATATGGATCTGTTCCAGTTTTGTGGTCACCTTTTCATCTGTTAGAGAATGTCAATGTGCAAGTATTGTTCAAAAGAGAATAGTCACCGTGTAACATACAGAATCAGAGAATCCTTAGAGTTAGAAGGACCTTTCAAGGCCATCTAGTCTAATTTCCCTGAAATGAATAGGGATACCACAGCTAGATCAGGTTGCTACATATATCTATGTGTGAAGTGGAAGATACAACATATATGTAGCAATACATTCATTTTGCTTGGAAGTTTACAAATGCTGTTACCAAACACCACAGTATAGTTAGTGATAACATAAATGGTGTTACTAGATAGTAACTCTGATAATTTTAACTAGATTCCTGTGGCTACTTCAAGTTTTTGCACATAATACACTAATGTAAACTAACATAACTTTTTTGAACTATAAACATGCTTTACCTGTGAGCAACCTGAGGTTACAGCGTACCAATTTTTCTTATGCTGAATTAGAACCACTTTATCATGTCTCTCCACTGATATCCTTGACAGTACAAGAGATATTCACTGAAACAATGAAATCTGTGCATGCTGCGAAAGATTGAAAGAGGCATGCATATTTATAATGCAGGGTATTTGAAGTAAGTAGCCAAATCTGAAAATTAAAGTTATACAGTAGTAAAAAGAGTATCATGCATCTTTCAGATTTCACACATAGGGCAATAGAAATTACTAACAAACTGAACAACAAAAACAAAAACAAAAACAAAAAACAATCACTGACAAAAGTGCATGTATGGAAACTTGATCTTGATGCATCCTGAGAAATCTGTGGACTGTTAAAAGTAGATGGCTCTTTGCTTTGGGTGTTCTAGGAAGACAGCCTACCTGGCCCAAGAATATTTTCATACTCAGAAGCTCTACCTGATTTTTAGTAGTGTTCAGCAAAACATATGCTTTTCTTCTTGTTTGTACTTCATTGTGCTGCAGAATTTTTTTCACAAATAAAATTGAAAACCTAAATGATACCCTACCTCAAGAAAGCATGTTGCAAAACAGCTTATTATTGAATAAAAAGTTCATTAAACATGAAATATTTACCTTGGGAAACTTGCAAAAAAAATCTTATTCCATTTGAGTCAGCATTAAGTGTAGGGTTTTTATGCTAATCCTGTCTTTTTGTAGAAAACAACAACAACAAAATGTAATAAAACAGTGCATGGGCCTCAGCAAATTGTCTTGTAAAATGCTACAGCACATTTTTTGTTGCCTTACCAATTAGTTGGTAAGTTAGCAACTAGTGCCCACTGGAGGGCGCAAAGGAGAAAGTGCTAGAAGTATGCATAGTTAATAAAAGAGGCTGCTCTGTTATAGAGGTGAAGTTTGAAGGTCATTAACTCGCAGCACAATTCATAATTTATTGTCTTGTAAATCTGACCTTTCTTTTGCTGTAAGAGATGAAAGCTAGAATACTGTCCTGCTCAATGCACTAAAAAGCTTTTAACTTTCCTACTTCTCTATGGGTAACTACCAGTAGCTTTCAGAAAGTACATATACAAAGTCTCATAAATGAAATATAAGTATAATATAAGCCCCTGAAATCTGCAATTTATTAGGACAAGTTGAACATACATTTTGTCACTACAGAGGACAAATATTATACTCTGTATACAGATAGGACGTGACTGTTTATTAACATTGTATGAATGGTTCATAGGTGCTTCTGATTGCCAAATGTTAGAAAATCAGGCTGAAGACTTAGATATATATATTTTTAAATTTAGATTCTTCAGGAAGAAACCACATTTTGTTCTTAAAGATCTGCCACTGGAGATCACCACTAAGGTTAATAACATACTTTCAACTGTTGGAAGAACTTCAGGACCTCCATCTTGGAGGTCTGACCAAGGAAGAAATCTTCCAGAGAGTCATGCTTTTAAATCTGGGAGGAACACATACTCATATGTACACGTGTAAGCAGAATGAGGAACATGTGTTCAGAATTGTTTCTGTAATCTTCTATTAGAGAATGAGGTTGCTTCTCATTCATTCTGTTCCTCAGCCAGTACCAAGCCATACTGGAACATCTTTTGATTCTACAATCAAGATTATTCTATGAATCTGCAATCAAGGCTATGTATCTACACACAGCAATATACACACAGTGTTACTGTCCACTGTATACAGTATCATCCTTTAGGATATTGGTCATGTTTAAAGCAAGCACTGAAAATAACACAACATATATTTAGAAATTGGGCTTAATCACTTTCTTTTCTCAGAAAGAAAGGCGATTTCTCATCACAGTGTGAAACAGTATTACTGAGGAGAAAAAAATACTATTATCTACTAAGAATAAAGAAACAGACAGTATTTGTTTCAGCTATTATATGTCTTATAATAAGAAAAAATCAATTGAGAAACATTTACATGCAGATGGAATCATGGAAAAAATGTGGGGAAAAAATTTGTAGGAAGTTGTGGACAGTGTTATAGTTTAAGAGATTTGTTGCCAGTGGAACAAATTTTCCACTAAGGCATGTATTTCAAAAGAATGAAGTAGCTGATTTATTTGCAATGTGATATACTAACTGGCTGTTATTTTTAAATAATAGAATCATCATAGAATGGTGTGGGTTGGAAGGGATCTCAAAGATCATTTAGTTCCAAACTCCCTGCCATGGACAGAGTTGCCAACCACTAAATCAGTCACTAGGTCAGGCTGCCCAGGGCTCCATCCAAGCTGGCTTTGAGAACTTCCAGGAACAGACCAACCACAGCCTCTCTGGGCAGCCTGTTCCAGCACCTCACCACCCTCTCAGTAAAAATCTTCCCCAGACATCTAATCTAAACCTCTACTCGTTTAGTTTAAAACCTTTCCCATTTATCCTATTACACATGTAAAAGTTGATTTTCCTTTTGCTTATAAGATCTCTTTAAGTATTGGAAGGCTTCTATCAGATCTCCCCAGAGCCTTCTCATCTCCAGCCTGAAAAAGCCCAGCTCCCTCAACGTGTCTTCTTAGGAAAGGTACTTCAGCCCTATGATAATATCCATGGCCCTTCTATTGACCTGTTTCAAGAGCTCCACATCTTTCCTTTGCTGGGAAACCCAGGCATTGACACTGTACTCCAGAAGAGGCCTGGCAAGGCCACAGCAGAGGGAGACAATCACCTCCCTTTGCTCTGCTGTCCACCCCTCTTTCAATGTAGCCCAGGATGTTGTTGGCCTTCCTGGCTGCAAATGCACACTGCTGGCTCATGTTAAGTTTTTCATCTTACATTTGGCATTGTTGAACCTCCTTAGATATGCATGGTCCCACTCTTCAAGCCTGTCTAGGTCCCTCTGGATTGCATCTCTTCTGTCTGTTGTATTAACTGTACCAGTCAGCTTCATGTCATCTGTAAACTTGCTGAGGGTGCACTCAATTCCATCATCAATGTCACTGATAAAGAAAAATATTAAAGAGTTTATGAGTACTGGTCATAAGATGGGCCCCTGAGGGACACCACTCATGACAATTCGTGATCATCTGGACATAGAGCTTTTGACTACAACCCTCTGTCTGTGACCATATATCTAATTCCTTATTCAACAAATAGTCCACCCTTCAAACTTATATGTCTCCAAATTAGAGATAAGAATATAGTGGGTCTATGGCAAAGGCCTTGCAGAAATATAGATAGATGTCATCAGTTGTCCTTCCTTTGTTCATTGATCCTGCCACTCCATGTATTTTCATAGAACTGATTTTGTTAAATATTACAGTTAGTATTAGATTGTATTTCTCACTACATCTCTTTGATCTCCAGTTATGTGGTTCCAAATAGCCATTTCATCTTGCCTGATTGAAGTGGTGGAGACAGGAATGAAGTTAACTCCATTTTTATTTTACTTGGTCACTTATATATACCATCTCTTATATAACCAACACATTTGAATCTTCTCAAACAATTTACAAGACTTGAAAGTGATCCTTTAGGAAAAGCTAGAGAAAATCTTAAACAAATTGGATTGAAATAATTGTTAGCATATAAAAAAATGAAACCCTTAAAGCTGGACCTATAAATATTGGACTTTAATATGCATACAAACTTAGAGAAGAACATACATCCTAATTGCTCCCTTACTTACATTGTGTTTTTAATCATGACATTCAGCAGGCATTTTCCTCAGTCAATCTGAAGTAACTGAAAGGAGAATTAGTCTCACCATATCTATCCTCTCACAACCATAGCCTGTAGTTCACTGGTGTGTAGAAGGGCAGAATCACAGGATAGAATTTGCTTTTGCAAGGTACGAACTATCTAAGAAACACTGTTAGTCATTGAAAACATACTATGTAGAATTACTTTTACTTGATGGGAATTAAAAGCATTTAAATCATGTCTCCAAAATCTCAAAAAAACCCTTGTTTTTACTAGTTGATATTTTCTACTCAACAGACTTTTCAAAAAATGGTAAAGCTAGAAATTTGCTTTAGCAGGATCCAAGTTGATTTTATCTCTTACTTGGAAATCCTTGTCACTGTTATCAGGGAAACTTGGAATTTTAAGTTTCACAAAAGAGCCTGTAGAAGATGATTTAAAGGGAATTTATTACTTACTTTAAATGGGAGTTATAAATTTCTGTAAGGAAATTATTGCTTTCTTTATTAACTTTCTGGTTGTGATTTCAAAGGCTATGATCCTGTCTTGTTCAAAGTACAACCAGAGAACTTTAAGAAAAAAAAAAGAAGATATCCAAATTCTGCATGGGATTAATAAAACCTAGTATGACATTTTGGGCTGGATTGGGGTGGAGGGGAAAATGTGAAATTCATAATAGATTAATTCTGTAGCATAGAACCACTTCCAATTTCACATCTCAATTAATTTACACTGTATGTGGTTAGAGTTTGTGAATACAAATGATAAGATCTGATTAATGTTAGCGTAGCTGTACAACATTTTTTTAGATACAAGATTCAAAACAGCAACGCCCTTAGAACTCGTGGTTTTATTTTCAGAATATGCTATCCCTTTATTCCCTATTTTGATCACTAATACTATCAGAATTTGGAAACTTCTAAACAATGGGAGATCTGTGTAACTGGAAGGCAATTTAATAGTATACTAAGTCATTTAAATGTATAGTAAGTATAATAAGTCATTTTAAAATGCATAATATATATATTCCTCTAAAATGCATTCGGTTAGAAGCACTTCAGATGATAGAGCTGTCTATGAAAGTGTTTGACATCAATTACTGAATATACTTATGGCATCCTGTGGCCTAGAGGCATGACTTACTATTTAGCTATCATCTGTCTAGCAAGTTCTGGCAGTTGCAAGTTGACAATGACATCATGCAAGAGCAACAATCTGCTAATACATGCTTTTTTTTTGTTCTGGTAGAACACCCTGATATTGTACAGACAACTTTTGAATCCATACAGTCAGCTAGGGATGACTCTTTTGTTCCTGCCTTTGAAGAAAGCTTTTAACTGGGAAAGCGCTGCAGAATTATGTAACAAATGATAAGGACAGGAAAAGAACAACTGCAGAAAATTTTAGTGAAATGTGTATGCAACAAAAATAAGATGAGAAAAAAAGATTTTTGACCACTGTGTGATGTCTTTCAGGTGTTAAACTTTTCCATAGGCCTTTGATATTCTTTTGAACAAGCTATTCCTTATCTCTGGGCTTTTTTTTTTTTTTTCCTTAACCTCTGATGATCATTGTATTTGATTTACTTACTTACAGGAGGCATCAAACACTAAGCACTTTCTGTCCCCTGATATTGTCCCTTCCCATTTTTTTAATAAAAGGAATATGTTATAAAGATCTCTGTTTCTATATTGTTCCATCTCAGATAAGAATATTATTTGTATGGTAGACCAGACTCTCTCTAGGATATCACCATTTTGATCTGAACATCCAGAACTGGACACTGATCTCTGGATGTGGCCTCAACAGGGCAGAGTAGAGGAGGATAACATTGTTCAACCTGTTGGCTCCAGTTCCTTTATTGCAACCCTGGTCACAAGGACATGCTGCTGGCTCAGCCTTTTGTCCACCAGGACAGGGTCCTCCTAGAGCTTTTCTTCAGCAGATCAGCCCATGACCTGTACTGATCTGTGCAGTTTTTCTTCCACAGATGTAGGAGACTATGCTCACTCCTTTTTGAACCTCATAATGTTCTGGCCCACCCAACTCTCCAGCCTGTCCGTAAGTCATTCAGTTCTCACTGTCCACTCATCTATCCCACACTTCTAAAGTTTTCCTATGAGGATGCTATGGATAACAGTGTCAAAAGCCTTGCTGAAGTCAAGGTGGACAACATCCACAGCTCTCTCTCATTTTTACTGTCAGTCATGATATCATGATGGCTACTAGATTACTTAAGTTTGATTTCCCCTTTTAGTGAATCCATGCTGATTACTGATAATGTTCTTTTTCACTTGCTTGGAGACAGCATCCAGAATAAGTAAGCTATTTCATCACCTTCCCAGGGATGAAGGTGAGGCTGGTTGGTCTATAGTTTCCTAGTTTCTTTTTGAAGAGTGGAGTGACACTGGCTGCCCTCCAGTCTTCAAAAACCTCTCTCAAACAATCTTTCAAAGACAGGTCATGGATAGAGAGTGGTTTGGCAACCACTTCTGCCATCTCCCTCAACTCTCATGGGTGCATCGCACCAGGGCCCATGGATTTCTGTGCATTAAATTTTCATAGATGATCTCTTAACTGGATTCTGCTTGACCAAGAGAAAGTGTTCATTTCTCCAATCTCTCTTGCTTACCTCTAGGGCCTGGGATTCCTGAACGTCAGTCTTAGTAGCAGAGGGTTGCCCTTCTTTTGTTCAAAGAAGGGCAAAAAAGCTGATGAAGGGTCTGGAGCACAGGCCTTATAAGGAGCAGCTGAAGGAGCTTGGATTGTTTAGTCTGGAGAAGAGGAGGTTCAGGGGAGACCTTATTGCTCTCTGTAATTACCTGAAGGGAGGTTGTAGTGAGGTAGGGGTTGGCCTCTTCTCTCATGTAACTGGTGATAGCGCTAGAGGGAATAGCTTCAAGCTGTGCCAGGGGAGATTTAGGCTGGACATACTACTTCTCTGAAAGAGTGGTCAGGCAGTTGAATGGGCTGCCAGGGAAGTGCTGGAGTCACCGATCCTGGAGGTGCTCAAGGAATGTTTGGACATTGTGTTGAGGGACATGGTTTAGTGAAAACTATTGGTGATCAGTGGATGGTTGGACTGGATGGTCTTGTGGGTCTTTTCCAACCTTGGTGATTCTATGATTCTATGAGAGTGAAGCAAAGAAGGTATTCACTTACTCTTTCTTCTCAGATTTCTCTCTTAGTTAATAGATTGAAATGATCTGTCCTGTAGGACAGATGTTAGTGTAAGATAGGCAGCTGAACTCCATTTTAGAAATGAAAAATATTTACAGGGAAAAACTAAAGCAGTTTCTTGTGCAAGATCACTTACTCCCATTTAATTCAGTGAAAGGCTATGGCTTAAAAGATAAGTTTAACACAGTCAAGTGACTTGAATAAGGTGACACAGAAAATCTTTGGTAGGGCAGGATTTCCGAGCTTGGGTTAAAATTTTCCAAACACTGTGCCATGCTCTCTCCATATCATCATGAAATCAGTGGATCTCAACAGCCATAAAATTATAGAGAAGATGTAGAATATGGAAAAGTTCTAGCTTTTTTTTTTTCTCTCTGTCTGTGAAGTAGTAAAGTAATGAAGTAGGTTATTGTAACAGCTATGTTTGAAATCCTACAGATAGCCATCATTAGAAAAATCTGATTGCTGTCTTAGAAGAATAAAAAATCAATAATCGGGACCAAAACAAACCACCATCACCAAAAACAAAACAAACAAACAAAAAAAGACACTAAAACAGCAAGAAGCAGCAGTATTTCTGCTTGATTAATTTTAAGAGTAAAGAATAGTTAAAGCAGTAGATGTCACCTCCATTCTCCTTTATGTCTGTGTTTCAAAAAGTGCTAAAGTCAGACCACATAAAAAGTGTCAGGTGAATATTTTAATCTCAGTGAATATTTTAATGATATTGTATTGAGAGTAATTATGGAAATTAATGGAGATTATTTTAAGTGGGAATTGAAAGTGACAACCTGGACCTTTCAAGAACATTTGGTAATTTACTCTGGATAATGTGAGTAAAGGGCTTTTCTGTATGAAAACATATCAAAGAAAAGGGAAAGCAGACAGACAATCACAAAAGTTGCACCTATTGTAAGAATAAGCCTAATATTTGTTTGTGTAAATATGATATTCATAGCAAAACTTGTCCTTGTACCAATCTGGTGTCTGGTAACAGAGAAGATGATGCAAAAAGAAACAAATTGTCCATGTAGGTTACAAATACTTAATGGTAAAAAAGTTGGCTTGAATGAACAGTTTGTATTGCTTCATCCCCATACCAAAGGAGACAAAAAGGACAAGATGTAATAGGCCTGAGGCTTTGGAACTTGAGGGAGAGGTGAGTGAGGGTGTTGTGGGAGGTTCACCTTCAAGGTTGTCTAGAGTGATACAATTGACTTTTTTTTTTCTCTCTGTCTGTGAAGTAGTAAAGTAATGAAGTAGGTTATTGTAACAGCTATGACTCAAGACTCAAGACTGCTTTCATCAAGGAAAGAAAAGTAATTGTCATAAGTGGCTCCCTTCTGAGAGGAACAGAGGTCCCTGTTTGTCAGCCCAACCCTATCTGTAGGGAAGTCTGCTACCTCCTTGGGACCTGGGATAAGGGATATTTCTAGGAAACTTCCTAGTCTGATTTACCCCGTTGATTATTATCCTTTATTGATCGTCAACAGCAGTGAAGTCATTGAGAAGCCTGTGGATTAATAAAAAGGACTTCAGGGAACCAAAGTGGTTAGTGGATGGCATACAGATCATATTTTCCTTTATCCCTTCAGTGGCAGGGAAAGATACTGAGTGGGGCAGGAAAACCCATCTCATAAATACATGGCTGAGAGGCTGGTGCAAATGCTAGAATTTTGGTGGTTTTTTGTTTGTTTGTTTGTTTTTAAATTATGGGACAGTTTCCTCAGAACCTGGCTTGATACCTGCTGATGGTTCTCACCTGTCTCCAAAGAGGAAATAGATTCTAGCTGAGGAACTGGCAGGGCTCTTTGAGAGGGCTAGATATAAACTATGTATATTAACTATGTATATTAACTATTAAACTAGATATAAAGGGGGAAGGGGTTAAAACTAGACCTGCTAGACATGAGCTTATGAAAATGAAGATGGGATTGGAGGAGAGGCAGGGGGCTAAGTTGAAGTGCAGATACACCAGTGCATTCAGCTTGAGCACCAAACAAGATGAGCTGGAAGTTACTGTGCAACAGGCAAAGTATGACTTAGCTGCCATTACAGAAACATTCTGGGATCACTTCCATAACTGGAGTGCTGCAACTGATATCTATAAGCACTTCAGAAGGGGCAGGCAAAGAAGCAGGGGTAGTGGTGTGGCTCTCTGTTAGAGAGTGTTGTGATGTTTTTGCGCTTGGGGCAGGGAATTATAAGGTTGAATCTCTGTGGATAAGGATCAAGGGGAGGGCCAGCAAGGCAGATATCTCAGTGGTGGTTTGTTATAGACCACCTAACAAGGATGAATAGATAGATGAGGCATTCTGTGAACAGCTGGCAGAAGTTGTGCAATTGCCAGACCATTTTCTCATGGGGTACTTCAACTTCCCTGATATATATTGGAAATACAATACAGTGTAAAAGAAGCATTCTAGGACATTTCTAGAGTGTATGGAAATAACTTCCTGGTGCAGCTGGTAACAGAGCCTACCAGGCTACACATTTAGACCTATTGTTCACAACCAGAGAAGGACTGGTGGGAGATGGGAAGGTTGGGAGCTGCCTTGGACAGTGATCTCGAAATGATAGAGTTCTCAATTCTTGATGAAGTTGGGAGGGGGGGAGGGGGGCGGAACTGGCTGAAGGGCTGAGGTGGTGGTGAAGTTAAATCCAGCTGGCGACTGGTCGTGAATGGTGTTCCCCCTGGACTAGTGCTGGGGCCTGTCCTTTTCAATATCTTTATTGATGATCTGGAGAAAGGCATTGAGTGCACCCTCAGTAAGTCTGCAGATGACATGAAGTTAGCAGGAAGTGTTGATCTGCATTAAGGTAGGAAGACCTTACAGAAGCATCTGGACAGCCTGGATCACTGCTGAAGACAATGGGATGTATTTCAACAAGACCAAGTACTGGATCTTGCACTTTGGCCACAACAGCCCCAGGCAAAACTACAGGCTTGGAGCAGAGTGGTTGGAAGACAATGTAGAGGAAATTGAGTAGCGATATTGGTCAACCCTTGGCTGAACATGAGTCAACAGTGTGACCAAGTGCCAAGAATGCCAATGGTTTGTTGACTTGTATAAGAAATAGTGCTGGAGCAGGGAAGTGAATGTACTTCTGTACTCAACACTGGTAAGACTTCACCTCAAGTACTGTGTTCAGTTCTGGGCCCCTCATTAAAAGACACTGAGTGTGTTCAGAGAAGGGCAATGTAGCTGGCAAGGGGTTTGGAGCACAAGCCTTATAAGGAGTGACTTATGCTCCTCATAAATCAGCTGGGATAATTAAGTCTGTAGAAGCGAAGGCTCAGGGTTGACCTTATAGTTCTCTATAGCACCCTTTAGGGAGGTTGTGGTGAGGTGGGAATCAGCCTCTTCTCTCATTTATCTAGGACTAGAGGAAATGGCCTTAAGTTGTGCCAGGGGAGATTCAGGTTGGACGTTGGGAAATACTTCTCTGAGAGAGCAGTCAGGTGCTGGAATGAGCTTCCCAGGGAGGTGGTGGTGTCACCATTCCTAGAGGTATTCAAGAAAAATTTAGATATTTGTATAAAGTGACATGCTTTAGTGAGAAATATTGATGATAGGTGGATGGTTGTACTGGATGATATTAGGTATTTTAAATTGCTTCTTTTTTCATGATTTGTGATCCTATGTTTCTACATCTTACTCATTTGGTTGGTGGTGCAGTTTTTTTATCACATTCATTTTGATATTTACGTGATCTGCTCTACCTGGAAGCAAGGAGATCAGTTTATATTGCATCTGGTCTCCTTTTGAATCAAATTTATTCTCTGACTCTTGCGTGTAATACCTAATAAGTTTCTATCACAGTGTTTTTCATGTAGTTAAGTGATTTGATCATCAACAAATTTATCACTCAGCATCTCTGATTAAAAAAACCTAAATCTGGAACATTTTTAGGAATTGCTTTACTTTGCAGGAGAGTCAATTGATTTTTTTCATTATTATTATTAACAATTTAAAGCTCTAAGGGAGTCCTGTTATACGTATTTGTGCATGTGTATGTTCACATTTGAAGGAAGCTTTGCATTTATTTTACAGCAGATTTTCCTGTTAGGGAAAGGAAAAGACTTAGAATTTAGTGAGATACACTTTGGCTACTTTTCTACCAATGCATTAAAATTACATTACAATTTAAAATACACAAATTCTAGATAGAAATCGGCCTGATTATCATACCAGCAATGGTCAGAAGACTAATTAGTTCTATTAACTTATTTAATCCAGGAGGATAAGAAAGGTGAAAGAGGATAGAGATGTGTAAGGGGGGAATTTATGCATATATTTTTTCTTTTCACATTTTCATATTTTCTATTCATGTGTACTGATAAATTATTATAAAACAGAATTAAACACCAGCAGATTTCAGACTGTATTTTATACCTCCATTTTCTCATGGGACGAGGCAGCTGAGTTACAGAGAAAGACAGATGATTGACAAAATTTTTGAGAGCATCTATATAGCATAATGAATCCAAAGATACCTGAGGAAACCTTAAATAAACTTGTTTACCTACAGAAGCAATTTAACTTCCTTACATTGCTTTAATGTGGCCAAATTGACATTATTTTAAAGACTTCAGAGACAAATATTAGTTAAATGTAAGTGATCAGTCTCTGATTTTTATTTTTTAAAGCTGCTTTAAGAAATTTGCCAGGTATCACAGATTTTAGATATGCATCTAACAGTGAGATAATTATTGTATTTCAGTCATATTTGATATAAATGGACGGGGACATTCATCAGACACAGAAAGAATCCACCAATTTAAACAACACTGTAAACTAGATTCAATTTTCCGTGAAAATACTGAGTATATTGTGTATTTTCTTTCAATGTGGAAAACATTTCCTTACCTTCTTTTTCTGACAGTTTGGAACACGAACTAGGGAGTTTGTAGAAACTGCTGCAATTGGAATATGCTGGTGATCTCTAAAGCCAGTCAGTAAATGTGGAGGATAAGTATAGACGGCATCTCAGCAGATAATTTTACACTCTGTACTGCAGCTTTTGGGAAGTATGAACTATTCAGGCAATTTCCACCCTACATTCCTTAGTCCATTCAGTGCCCAGTACATACTGTAACATCATCCCTTCGATGCAATAGAGCGCAACTGAACCATCTATGTCCAACAAATCCAGTTATGTGAAAGATGAAGTCAATACAACATAGATGTATTGCCAGTTATGTGGATCAGCAACACACTATGATGGAAAGACTGTGTCCCCCTGAAATACATGCATCCAAAACTTGCAGAATGATTTTGAATTGCAGCTGTGGTTCAGAAACTATTGCAGCTGGAATACTGCAGAAAAGAAGAACAATAGTGAGCAAAATTATGCTACTTTCCTATACTGGAAGTTGACTCTTCTTTCATGTGTCCTATTTTAATCGACAGAAGCCAAAAGGAAAAAAAAGAAACTGCTGCAAAAACATGAAAGTACAATTGAACCCACATAGCACTTCCATTTTCATTGGAGAGCTGGCATGATAAACATGATAGAAACTTCCAAAGAGGATGATACTTCATATCCATAGAAGTTCAAATGTTATTTCATCTGATTCAGAAGATACAAATGGTGAAAAAGGATAGCTTTGTACTTGAAGATCTTTGATTTACTCAAGAACCAATTTTAACATTGAAACTTCTCCACTGGTAATAACTGGAAGAGACATATTCAATCTCATGGATCTCTCTCTTTATTTAGAGTGAATTTCTGTTGAACGTTCTTTGCAAGTGCCATAACTCAATATAGAAACTACCAGACTTATTAAATGTGAGAATCATGTGCTGTTTTAAAAAATAATCATAAATTTTTTGGCTTAGATATTTTTTGCATAATTCAGTTTTTTTCCTGTTCTTCTTTTAAGTATCTTAGCCTTTTGCTCGGCACTAATTCGTGTGCAAGGGTTGTAAATCTGTAGGTATCTATTCCATATGTTAGTAGAACGTGGGATTGGTGCTCTTAAATCTATAGCCTTCTTCAATGCCAGTAGAAGTCAATGAGAACATTAGTTTCAGAAGGCTCAAAAGAGGAAGTGGAGTAGTTTATTAACTAAACATTTGGCTGCTGTTTTTTTTTTTTCTTTTTTTTCTCAATAAAACATATTCTGGTCACTGTGAAGATTCACTAGGACTAAGATTTGTGTCCATGTAAATTGGAAATGAAAGAACAGAAGAAAAGCAAAAACTATCTTTGTGTATAGCACTGATGCAGGCAACCATTTCAAAGCAGTAGGCAAATTCTTATCTCACTCTTTGACAAGAGAAAAAAAGTAACACACCAAAACAGTACTAAGAATTTCTATCTGTAGCTGTTTGAGAACACTCTACAAACTTTATTTCTGCCCTTAGCAGAAATAATTTGCACTCCTAAAATTTTTGAAACTTCTCCAAGACTTAAAAAAAGTCATGTAAAGTACTTGCTGACTCTGCCTCCTTTTCAGTTGTACACCCTTGAGGTGTGTTACCGAGACTCTGAAGCTGGATATGTTAGGAATAGGGTTTATGAATATGAAAAATAGTAAATTTGCATGATTGTGGCATATCAGTCATTGAAATTCACTACTATTTAAGCTGAAATGATGTATGAGTCCATAAAACATTTAATTAATTGACACTAAATCTTTAAAACAAAAGCTAAAAGAAATGAAAGAAAGAAGAAAGAGACAGATTTAACTTCTAAATGCATTTCATTTTTGAGACCCTTTCAAGATCATCTCTGAAGATCTAGTGTCAACACCATTGCAGCTTCAAAACTCATTTCTGCTGCCTATTGCACTGTTTTAAACTTTTACTTCTAAAATCAAAACAAGGGAATGTAACCTCCCGTTTGTAGTTTCTCTTTTAAAAAAATGAAAGGCTTCAAATGGCACAAGGGCAGCAATTATGCCATCCAAACCCATCATGACAGAGTTTTAGGGATAACAGTGAAACAGGCTAGAAAAAGGCAAAAGATATCAAAAGCAGACATGGTCTTATTCTTTTTTTTTTATTATTATTTTTTATTTTTTTTAAAACATTATTATTTTATGGTTTCTGGATATGTCGAGATTAAGAAAACTGACTTGTTACTACCCTTCCCTTGAATATTATTATCTTAATACTTAATTAAGGTAGGACATGCATTTTAGTGTTATAACATTAACAGTTATGCCACATGATCATAGCCACACTCTTTGTGTAGCTCTTGAAACAACTGGGATATACTTTTGAAACTGGTTTACAAGAAATTACATCTGCTGGAAGGCTATGTTTATTTATTCAGACAAAATTACTCATAAATATTTTGGTGCAGTTGGCCAGATTAAACAACCTTAGATATCATATTAATTTTTGAGGAAATGTATTAAAATACCTATGTTAAATTAAAAATATATTACTGTCTTCTGCAGAAATTATGTGCGAACTGTCTCTCTTCATAGCA